>NW_026990370.1:0-36000 GCF_963921805.1 Phalacrocorax carbo | reverse complement strand
TCCGCGGGCCGCATCCGGTCCGGTTTTTGCGCGGCGGCCCCGATCCGCTCCGGTTTTTGCGCGGCGGCCCGTTCCGCGGGCCGGATCTGCTCCGGTTTTTGCGCGGCGGCCCCGAGCCGGTCCAGTTTTTGCGCCGCGGCCCGTTCCGCGGGCCGGATCCGCTCCGGTTTTTGCGCGGCGGCCCCGATCCGCTCCGGTTTTTGTGCGGCGGCCCGTTCCGCGGGCCGGAGCCGGTCCGGTTTTTGCGCGGCGGCCCCGATCCTGTCCGGTTTTTGCGCCGCGGCCCGTTCCGCGGGCCGGATCCGCTCCGGTTTTTGCGCGGCGGCCCCGAGCCTGTCCGGTTTTTGCGCGGCGGCCCGTTCCGCGGGCCGGATCCGCTCCGGTTTTTGCGCGGCGGCCCCGATCCTGTCCGGTTTTTGCGCCGCGGCCCGTTCCGCGGGCCGGATCCGCTCCGGTTTTTGCGCGGCGGCCCCGAGCCGGTCCAGTTTTTGCGCGGCGGCCCGTTCCGCGGGCCGGATCCGCTCCGGTTTTTGCGCGGCGGCCCCGAGCCTGTCCGGTTTTTGCGCGGCGGCCCGTTCCGCGGGCCGGATCCGGTCCGGTTTTTGCGCGGCGGCCCCGAGCCGGTCCGGTTTTTGTGCCGCCGCCCTTTCCGCGGGCCGGATCCGGTCCGGTTTTTGCGCGGCGACCCCGATCCGGTCCGGTTTTTGCGCGGCGGCCCGTTCCGCGGGCCGGAGCCGGTCCGGTTTTTGCGCGGCGGCCCCGATCCTGTCCGGTTTTTGCGCCGCGGCCCGTTCCGCGGGCCGGATCCGCTCCGGTTTTTGCGCGGCGGCCCCGATCCGCTCCGGTTTTTGCGCGGCGGCCCGTTACGCGGGCCGGATCCGCTCCGGTTTTTGCGCGGCGGCCCCGATCCGCTCCGGTTTTTGCGTGGCGGCCCGTTCCGCGGGCCGGATCCGGTCCGGTTTTTGCGCGGCGGCACCGAGCCGGTCCGGTTTTTGCGCGGCGGCCCGTTCCACGGGCCGGATCCGCTCCGCTTTTTGCGCGGCGGCCCCGATCCGGTCCGGTTTTTGCGCGGCGGCCCGTTCCGCGGGCCGGATCCGCTCCGGTTTTTGCGCGGCGGCCCCGATCCGCTCCGGTTTTTGCGCGGCGGCCCGTTCCGCGGGCCGGATCCGCTCCGGTTTTTGCGCGGTGGCTCCGATCCGGTCCGGTTTTTGCCCGGCGGCCCGTTCCGTGTGCCGGATCCAGTCCGGTTTTTGCGCCGCGGCCCGTTCCGCGGGCCGGATCCGCTCCGGTTTTTGCGCGGCGGCCCCGATCCTGTCCGGTTTTTGCGCGGCGGCCCCGATCCGCTCCGGTTTTTGCGCGGCGGCCCGTTCCGCGGGCCGGATCCGCTCCGCTTTTTGCGCGGTGGCCCCGAGCCGCTCCGGTTTTTGCGCGGCGGCCCGTTTCGTGGGCCGGATCCGCTCCGGTTTTTGCGCGGTGGGTCCTATCCGGTCCGGTTTTTGCGCGGCGGCCCGTTCCGCGGGCCGGATCCGCTCCGGTTTTTGCGCGGTGGCTCCTATCCGGTCCGGTTTTTGCGCGGCGGCCCGTTCTGCGGGCCGGATCCGGTCCGGTTTTTGCGCGGCGGCCCCGATCCGCTCCGGTTTTTGCGCGGCGGCCCATTCCGCGGGCCGGATCCGCTCCGGTTTTTGCGCAGCGGCCCAGATCCGGTCCGGTTTTTGCGCGGCGGCCCGTTCCGCGGGCCGGATCCGCTCCGGTTTTTGCGTGGTGGCTCCGATCCGCTCCGGTTTTTGCCCGGCGGCCCGTTCCGTGCGCCGCATCCAGTCCGGTTTTTGCGCCGCGGCCCGTTCCGCGGGCCGGATCCGCTCCGGTTTTTGCGCGGCGGCCCCGTTCCGGTCCGGTTTTTGCGCGGCGGCCCGTTCCGCGGGCCGGATCCGCTCCGGTTTTTGCGCGGCGGCCCCGAGCCGGTCCGGTTTTTGCGCGGCGGCCCGTTCCGCGGGCCGGATCCGGTCCGGTTTTTGCGCGGCGGCCCCGATCCGCTCCGGTTTTTGTGCGGCGGCCCGTTCCGCGGGCCGGAGCCGGTCCGGTTTTTGCGCGGCGGCCCCGATCCTGTCCGGTTTTTGCGCCGCGGCCCGTTCCGCGGGCCGGATCCGCTCCGGTTTTTGCGCGGCGGCCCCGAGCCTGTCCGGTTTTTGCGCGGCGGCCCGTTCCGCGGGCCGGATCCGCTCCGGTTTTTGCGCGGCGGCCCCGATCCTGTCCGGTTTTTGCGCCGCGGCCCGTTCCGCGGGCCGGATCCGGTCCGGTTTTTGCGCGGCGGCCCCGATCCGGTCCGGTTTTTGCGCGGCGGCCCGTTCCGCGGGCCGGATCCGGTCCGGTTTTTGCGCGGCGGCCCCGAGCCTGTCCGGTTTTTGCGCGGCGGCCCGTTCCGCGGGCCGGATCCGCTCCGGTTTTTGCGCGGCGGCCCCGAGCCGGTCCGGTTTTTGTGCCGCCGCCCTTTCCGCGGGCCGGATCCGGTCCGGTTTTTGCGCGGCGAACCCGATCCGGTCCGGTTTTTGCGCGGCGGCCCGTTCCGCGCGCCGGAGCCGGTCCGGTTTTTGCGCGGCGGCCCCGATCCTGTCCGGTTTTTGCGCCGCGGCCCGTTCCGCGGGCCGGATCCGCTCCGGTTTTTGCGCGGCGGCCCCGATCCGCTCCGGTTTTTGCGCGGCGGCCCGTTCCGCGGGCCGGATCCGCTCCGGTTTTTGCGCGGCGGCCCCGATCCTCTCCGGTTTTTGCGTGGCGGCCCGTTCCGCGGGCCGGATCCACTCCGGTTTTTGCGCGGCGGCACCGAGCCGGTCCGGTTTTTGCGCCGCGGCCCGTTCCACGGGCCGGATCCGCTCCGCTTTTTGCGCGGCGGCCCCGATCCGCTCCGGTTTTTGCGCAGCGGCCCGTTCCGCGGGCCGGATCCGCTCCGGTTTTTGCGCGGCGGCCCCGATCCGCTCCGGTTTTTGCGCGGCGGCCCGTTCCGCGGGCCGGATCCGCTCCGGTTTTTGCGCGGCAGCCCCGATCCACTCCGGTTTTTGCGCGGCGGCCCGTTACGCGGGCCGGATCCGCTCCGGTTTTTGCGCGGTGGCTCCGATCCGGTCCGGTTTTTGCCCGGCGGCCCGTTCCGTGGGCCGCATCCAGTCCGGTTTTTGCGCCGCGGCCCGTTCCGCGGGCCCCATCCGGTCCGGTTTTTGCGCGGCGGCCCCGATCCTGTCCGGTTTTTGCGCGGCGGCCCGTTCCGCGGGCCGCATCCGGTCCGGTTTTTGCGCGGCGGCCCCGATCCGCTCCGGTTTTTGCGCGGCGGCCCGTTCCGCGGGCCGGATCCGCTCCGGTTTTTGCGCGGCGGCCCCGATCCGCTCCGGTTTTTTTGCGGCAGCCCGTTCCGCGGGCCGGAGCCGGTCCGGTTTTTGCGCGGCGGCCCCGAGCCGGTCCGGTTTTTGCGCGGCGGCCCGTTCCGCGGGCCGCATCCGCTCCGGTTTTTGCGCGGCGGCTCCAATCCGGTCCGGTTTTTGCACGGCGGCCCGTTCCGCGGGCCGGATCCGGTCCGGTTTTTGCGCGGCGGCCCCGAGCCGGTCCGGTTTTTGCGCGGCGGCCCGTTCCGCGGGCCGGATCCGCTCCGGTTTTTGCGCGGCGGCCCCGAGCCGGTCCGGTTTTTGCGCCGCGGCCCTTTCCGCGGGCCGGATCCGCTCCGGTTTTTGCGCGGCGGCCCCGATCCGGTCCGATTTTTGCGCGGCGGCCCGTTCCGCGGGCCGGATCTGCTCCGGTTTTTGCGCGGCGGCCCCGATCCGCTCCGGTTTTTGCGCGGCGGCCCGTTCCGCGGGCCGGATCCGCTCCAGTTTTTGCGCGGCGGCCCGTTCCGCGGGCCGGATCCGCTCCGGTTTTTGCGCGGCGGCCCCGATCCGCTCCGGTTTTTGCGCGGCAGCCCGTTCCGCGGGCCGGATCCGCTCCGGTTTTTGCGCGGCGGCCCCGATCCGGTCCGGTTTTTGCGTGGCGGCCCGTTCCGCGGGCCGGATCCGGTCCGGTTTTTGCGCGGCGGCACCGAGCCGGTCCGGTTTTTGCGCCGCGGCCCGTTCCACGGGCCGGATCCGCTCCGCTTTTTGCGCGGCGGCCCCGATCCGCTCCGGTTTTTGCGCGGCGGCCCGTTCCGCGGGCCGGATCCGCTCCGGTTTTTGCGCGGCGGCCCCGATCCGCTCCGGTTTTTGCGCGGCGGCCCGTTCCGCGGGCCGGATCCGCTCCGGTTTTTGCGCGGCAGCCCCGATCCACTCCGGTTTTTGCGCGGCGGCCCGTTACGCGGGCCGGATCCGCTCCGGTTTTTGCGCGGTGGCTCCGATCTGGTCCGGTTTTTGCGCGGCGGCCCGTTCCGTGGGCCGCATCCAGTCCGGTTTTTGCGCCGCGGCCCGTTCCGCGGGCCCCATCCGGTCCGGTTTTTGCGCGGCGGCCCCGATCCTGTCCGGTTTTTGCGCGGCGGCCCGTTCCGCGGGCCGCATCCGGTCCGGTTTTTGCGCGGCGGCCCCGAGCCGCTCCGGTTTTTGCGCGGCGGCCCGTTCCGCGGGCCGGATCCGCTCCGGTTTTTGCGCGGCGGCCCCGATCCGCTCCGGTTTTTTTGCGGCAGCCCGTTCCGCGGGCCGGAGCCGGTCCGGTTTTTGCACGGCGGCCCCGATCCCGTACGGTTTTTGCGCGGCGGCCCGTTCCACGGGCCGGATCCGCTCCGGTTTTTGCGCGGCGGCCCCGATCCGCTCCGGTTTTTGCGCGGCGGCCCGTTCCGCGGGCCGGATCCAGTCCGGTTTTTGCGCGGAGGCCCCGATCCGCTCCGGTTTTTGCGCGGCGGCCCGTTCCGCGGGCCGGATCCGCTCCGGTTTTTGCGCGGCGGCCCCGAGCCGGTCCGGTTTTTGCGCGGCGGCCTGTTCCGCGGGCCGGATCCGCTCCGGTTTTTGCACGGCGGCCCCGAGCCGGTCCGGTTTTTGCGCCGCGGCCCGTTCCGCGGGCCGGATCCGCTCCGGTTTTTGCGCGGCGGCCCCGATCCTGTCCGGTTTTTGCGCGGCGGCCCGTTCCGCGGGCCGGATCCGCTCCGGTTTTTGCGCGGCGGCTCCTATCCGGTCCGGTCTTTGCCCGGAGGCCCTTTCCGCGGGCCGGATCCGGTCCGGTTTTTGCGCGGCGGCCCGTTCCGCGGTCCGGATCCGCTCCGGTTTTTGCGCGGCGGCACCGAGCCGGTCCGGTTTTTGCGCGGCGGCCCGTTCCGCGGGCCGGATCCGATCCGGTTTTTGCGCGGTGGCTCCGCTCCGGTCCGATATCTGCTCAGCGGAAGTTCCGCGGGCCGGATCCGGTCCGGTTTTTGCGCGGCGGCCCCGATCCGGTCCGATTTTTGCGCGGCGGCCCGTTCCGCGGGCCGGATCCGGTCCGGTTTTTGCGCGGCGGCCCCGATCCCGTACGGTTTTTGTGCGGCAGCCCGTTCCGCGGCCCGGAGCCGGTCCGGTTTTTGCACGGCGGCCCCGATCCGCTCCGGTTTTTGCGCGGCGGCCCGTTCCGCGGGCCGGATCCGGTCCGGTTTTTGCGCAGTTGCCCCGTGCCGGTCCGGTTTTTGCGCGGCGGCCCGTTCCGCGGGCCGGATCCGCTCCGGTTTTTGCGCGGCAGCCCCGAGCCGGTCCGGTTTTTGCGCGGCGGCCCGTTCCGCGGGCCGCATCCGGTCCGGTTTTTGCGCGGCGGCCCCGATCCGGTCCGATTTTTGCGCGGCGGCCCGTTCCGCGGGCCGGATCCGCTCCGGTTTTTGCGCGGCGGCCCCGATCCGCTCCGGTTTTTGTGCGGCGGCCCGTTCCGCGGGCCGGAGCCGGTCCGGTTTTTGCGCGGCGGCCCCGATCCGCTCCGGTTTTTGCGCCGCGGCCCGTTCCGCGGGCCGGATCCGCTCCGGTTTTTGCGCGGCGGCCCCGAGCCTGTCCGGTTTTTGCGCGGCGGCCCGTTCCGCGGGCCGGATCCGCTCCGGTTTTTGCGCGGCGGCCCCGATCCTGTCCGGTTTTTGCGCCGCGGCCCGTTCCGCGGGCCGGATCCGCTCCGGTTTTTGCGCGGCGGCCCCGAGCCGGTCCGGTTTTTGCGCGGCGGCCCGTTCCGCGGGCCGCATCCGGTCCGGTTTTTGCGCGGCGGCCCCGAGCCGGTCCGGTTTTTGCGCGGCGGCCCGTTCCGCGGGCCGGAGCCGGTCCGGTTTTTGCGCGGCGGCCCCGAGCCGGTCCGGTTTTTGCGCGGCGGCCCGTTCCGCGGGCCGCATCCGCTCCGGTTTTTGCGCGGCGGCTCCGATCCGGTCCGGTTTTTGCACGGCGGCCCGTTCTGCGGGCCGGATCCGGTCCGGTTTTTGCGCGGCGGCCCCGAGCCGGTCCGGTTTTTGCGCGGCGGCCCGTTCCGCGGGCCGGATCCGCTCCGGTTTTTGCGCGGCGGCCCCGATCCGCTCCGGTTTTTGCGCGGCGGCCCTTTCCGTGGGCCGGATCCGCTCCGGTTTTTGCGCGGCGGCCCCGATCCGGTCCGATTTTTGCGCGGCGGCCCGTTCCGCGGGCCGGATCTGCTCCGGTTTTTGCGCGGCGGCCCCGATCCGCTCCGGTTTTTGCGCGGCGGCCCGTTCCGCGGGCCGGATCCGCTCCAGTTTTTGCGCGGCGGCCCCGATACGGTCCGGTTTTTGTGCGGCGGCCTGTTCCGCGGGCCGGATCCGCTCCGGTTTTTGCGCGGTGGCTCCGATCCGGTCCGGTTTTTGCGCGGCGGCCCGTTCCGCGGGCCGCATCCAGTCCGGTTTTTGCGCGGCGGCCCCGATCCGCTCCGGTTTTTGCGCCGCGCCCCGTTCCGCGGGCCGGATCCGCTCCGGTTTTTGCGCGGCGGCCCCGAGCCGCTCCGGTTTTTGCGCGGCGGCCCGTTTCGCGGGCCGGATCCGCTCCGGTTTTTGCGCGGTGGCTCCTATCCGGTCCGGTTTTTGCGCGGCGGCCCGTTCCGCGGGCCGGATCCGCTCCGGTTTTTGCGCGGTGGCTCCTATCCGCTCCGGTTTTTGCGCGGCGGCCCGTTCCGCGGGCCGGATCCGCTCCGGTTTTTGCGCGGCGGCCCCGATCCTGTCCGGTTTTTGCGCGGCGGCCCATTCCGCGGGCCGGATCCGGTCCGGTTTTTGCGCAGCGGCCCCGATCCGGTCCGGTTTTTGCGCGGCGGCCCGTTCCGCGGGCCGGATCCGCTCCGGTTTTTGCGCGGTGGCTCCCATCCGCTCCGGTTTTTGCCCGGCTGCCCGTTCCGTGGGCCGCATCCAGTCCGGTTTTTGCGCGGCGGCCCGTTCCGCGGGCCGGATCCGCTCCGGTTTTTGCGCGGCGGCCCCGATCCGCTCCGGTTTTTGCGCGGCGGCCCGTTCCGCGGGCCGGATCCGCTCCGGTTTTTGCGCGGCGGCCCCGAGCCGGTCTGGTTTTTGCGCGGCGGCCCGTTCCGCAGGCCGGATCCGCTCCGGTTTTTGCGCGGCGGCCCCGATCCGCTCCGGTTTTTGCGCGGCGGCCCGTTCCGCGGGCCGGATCCGCTCCGGTTTTTGCGCAGTTGCCCCGTGCCGGTCCGGTTTTTGCGCGGCGGCCCGTTCCGCGGGCCGGATCCGCTCCGGTTTTTGCGCGGCAGCCCCGAGCCGGTCCGGTTTTTGCGCGGCGGCCCGTTCCGCGGGCCGCATCCGGTCCGGTTTTTGCGCGGCGGCCCCGATCCGGTCCGATTTTTGCGCGGCGGCCCGTTCCGCGGGCCGGATCCGCTCCGGTTTTTGCGCGGCGGCCCCGATCCGCTCCGGTTTTTGTGCGGCGGCCCGTTCCGCGGGCCGGAGCCGGTCCGGTTTTTGCGCGGCGGCCCCGATCCGCTCCGGTTTTTGCGCCGCGGCCCGTTCCGCGGGCCGGATCCGCTCCGGTTTTTGCGCGGCGGCCCCGAGCCTGTCCGGTTTTTGCGCGGCGGCCCGTTCCGCGGGCCGGATCCGCTCCGGTTTTTGCGCGGCGGCCCCGATCCTGTCCGGTTTTTGCGCCGCGGCCCGTTCCGCGGGCCGGATCCGCTCCGGTTTTTGCGCGGCGGCCCCGAGCCGGTCCGGTTTTTGCGCGGCGGCCCGTTCCGCGGGCCGCATCCGGTCCGGTTTTTGCGCGGCGGCCCCGAGCCGGTCCGGTTTTTGCGCGGCGGCCCGTTCCGCGGGCCGGAGCCGGTCCGGTTTTTGCGCGGCGGCCCCGAGCCGGTCCGGTTTTTGCGCGGCGGCCCGTTCCGCGGGCCGCATCCGCTCCGGTTTTTGCGCGGCGGCTCCGATCCGGTCCGGTTTTTGCACGGCGGCCCGTTCTGCGGGCCGGATCCGGTCCGGTTTTTGCGCGGCGGCCCCGAGCCGCTCCGGTTTTTGCGCGGCGGCCCGTTCCGCGGGCCGGATCCGCTCCGGTTTTTGCGCGGCGGCCCCGATCCGCTCCGGTTTTTGCGCGGCGGCCCTTTCCGCGGGCCGGATCCGCTCCGGTTTTTGCGCGGCGGCCCCGATCCGGTCCGATTTTTGCGCGGCGGCCCGTTCCGCGGGCCGGATCTGCTCCGGTTTTTGCGCGGCGGCCCCGATCCGCTCCGGTTTTTGCGCGGCGGCCCGTTCCGCGGGCCGGATCCGCTCCAGTTTTTGCGCGGCGGCCCCGATACGGTCCGGTTTTAGCGCGGCGGCCCGTTCCGCGGGCCGGATCCGCTCCGGTTTTTGCGCGGTGGCTCCGATCCGGTCCGGTTTTTGCGCGGCGGCCCGTTCCGCGGGCCGCATCCAGTCCGGTTTTTGCGCGGCGGCCCCGATCCGCTCCGGTTTTTGCGCCGCGCCCCGTTCCGCGGGCCGGATCCGCTCCGGTTTTTGCGCGGCGGCCCCGAGCCGCTCCGGTTTTTGCGCGGCGGCCCGTTCCGCGGGCCGGATCCGCTCCGGTTTTTGCGCGGTGGCTCCTATCCGGTCCGGTTTTTGCGCGGCGGCCCGTTCCGCGGGCCGGATCCGCTCCGGTTTTTGCGCGGTGGCTCCTATCCGGTCCGGTTTTTGCGCGGCGGCCCGTTCCGCGGGCCGGATCCGCTCCGGTTTTTGCGCGGCGGCCCCGATCCTGTCCGGTTTTTGCGCGGCGGCCCGTTCCGCGGGCCGGATCCGGTCCGGTTTTTGCGCAGCGGCCCCGATCCGGTCCGGTTTTTGCGCGGCGGCCCGTTCCGCGGGCCGGATCCGCTCCGGTTTTTGCGCGGTGGCTCCGATCCGCTCCGGTTTTTGCCCGGCTGCCCGTTCCGTGGGCCGCATCCAGTCCGGTTTTTGCGCGGCGGCCCGTTCCGCGGGCCGGATCCGCTCCGGTTTTTGCGCGGCGGCCCCGATCCTGTCCGGTTTTTGCGCGGCGGCCCGTTCCGCGGGCCGGAGCCGGTCCGGTTTTTGCGAGGCGGCCCCGAGCCGGTCTGGTTTTTGCGCGGCGGCCCGTTCCGCAGGCCGGATCCGCTCCGGTTTTTGCGCGGCGGCGCCGATCCGCTCCGGTTTTTGTGCGGCGGCCCATTCCGCGGGCCGGAGCCGGTCCGGTTTTTGCGCGGCGGCCCCGATCCTGTCCGGTTTTTGCGCGGCGGCCCGTTCCGCGGGCCGGATCCGCTCCGGTTTTTGCGCGGCGGCCCCGAGCCTGTCCGGTTTTTGCGCGGCGGCCCGTTCCGCGGGCCGGATCCGCTCCGGTTTTTGCGCGGCGGCCCCGATCCTGTCCGGTTTTTGCGCGGCGGCCCGTTCCGCGGGCCGGATCCGCTCCGGTTTTTGCGCGGCGGCCCCGAGCCGGTCCGGTTTTTGTGCGGCGGCCCGTTCCGCGGGCCGGATCCGGTCCGGTTTTTGCGCGGCGGCCCCGAGCCTGTCCGGTTTTTGCGCGGCGGCCCGTTCCGCGGGCCGGATCCGGTCCGGTTTTTGCGCGGCGGCCCCGAGCCGGTCCGGTTTTTGTGCCGCCCCCCATTTCCGCGGGCCGGATCCGGTCCGGTTTTTGCGCGGCGGCCCCGATCCGCTCCGGTTTTTGCGCGGCGGCCCGTTCCGCGGGCCGCATCCGCTCCGGTTTTTGCGCGGCAGCCCCGATCCGCTCCGGTTTTTGCGCGGCGGCCCGTTCCGCGGGCCGGAGCCGGTCCGGTTTTTGCACGGCGGCCCCGATACGGTCCGGTTTTTGCGCGGCGGCCCGTTCCGCGGGCCGGATCCGCTCCGGTTTTTGCGCGGCGGCCCCGATCCGCTCCGGTTTTTGCGCGGCGGCCCGTTCCGCGGGCCGGATCCAGTCCGGTTTTTGCGCGGTGGCCCCGATCCGCTCCGGTTTTTGCGCGGCGGCCCGTTCCGCGGGCCGGATCCGGTCCGGTTTTTGCGTGGCGTTCCGGAGCCGGTCCGGTTTTTGCGCGGCGGCCTGTTCCGCGGGCCGGATCCGCTCCGGTTTTTGCGCGGCGGCCCCGAGCCGGTCCGGTTTTTGCGCGGCGGCCCGTTCCGCGGGCCGGATCCGCTCCAGTTTTTGCGCGGCGGCCCCGATCCTGTCCGGTTTTTTGCGCGGCGGCCCCTTCCGCGGGCCGGATCCGGTCCGGTTTTTGCGCGGCGGCCCGTTCCGCGGGCCGGATCCGGTCCGGTTTTTGCGCGGCGGCCCCGAGCCTGTCCGGTTTTTGCGCGGCGGCCCGTTCCGCGGGCCGGATCCGGTCCGGTTTTTGCGCGGCGGCCCCGAGCCGGTCCGGTTTTTGTGCCGCCGCCCTTTCCGCGGGCCGGATCCGCTCCGGTTTTTGCGCGGCGGCCCCGAGCCGGTCCGGTTTTTGTGCCGCCGCCCTTTCCGCGGCCCGGAGCCGGTCCGGTTTTTGCACGGCGGCCCCGATCCGCTCCAGTTTTTGCGCGGCGGCCCGTTCCGCGGGCCGCATCCGGTCCGGTTTTTGCGCAGTTGCCCCGTGCCGGTCCGGTTTTTGCGCGGCGGCCCGTTCCGCGGGCCGGATCCGCTCCGGTTTTTGCGCGGCGGCCCCGAGCCGGTCCGGTTTTTGCGCGGCGGCCCGTTCCGCGGGCCGCATCCGGTCCGGTTTTTGCGCGGCGGCCCCGATCCGCTCCGGTTTTTGCGCGGCGGCCCGTTCCGCGGGCCGCATCCGCTCCGGTTTTTGCGCGGCAGCCCCGATCCGCTCCGGTTTTTTTTGCAGCAGCCCGTTCCGCGGGCCGGAGCCGGTCCGGTTTTTGCACGGCGGCCCCGATACGGTCCGGTTTTTGCGCGGCGGCCCGTTCCGCGGGCCGGATCCGGTCCGGTTTTTGCGCGGCGGCCCCGATCCGCTCCGGTTTTTGCGCGGCGGCCCGTTCCGCGGGCCGGATCCAGTCCGGTTTTTGCGCGGTGGCCCCGATCCGCTCCGGTTTTTGCGCGGCGGCCCGTTCCGCGGGCCGGATCCGGTCCGGTTTTTGCGTGGCGTTCCCGAGCCGGTCCGGTTTTTGCGCCGCGGCCCGTTCCGCGGGCCGGATCCGCTCCGGTTTTTGCGCGGCGGCCCCGAGCCGGTCCGGTTTTTGCGCGGCGGCCCGTTCCGCGGGCCGGATCCGCTCCAGTTTTTGCGCGGCGGCCCCGATCCTGTCCGGTTTTTGCGCGGCGGCCCCTTCCGCGGGCCGGATCCGGTCCGGTTTTTGCGCGGCGGCTCCTATCCGGTCCGGTTTTTGCCCGGAGGCTCTTTCCGCGGGCCGGATCCGGTCCGGTTTTTGCGCGGCGGCCCGTTCCGCGGGCCGGATCCGCTCCGGTTTTTGCGCGGCGGCCACGAGCCGGTCCGGTTTTTGCGCGGCGGCCCGTTCCGCGGGCCGCATCCGCTCCGGTTTTTGCGCGGCGGCCCCGATCCGGTCCGATTTTTGCGCGGCGGCCCGTTCCGCGGGCCGGATCCGCTCCGGTTTTTGCGCGGCGGCCCCGATCCGGTCCGGTTTTTGCGCGGTGGCCCGTTCCGCGGGCCGGATCCGGTCCGGTTTTTGCGCGGCGGCCCCGATCCCGTACGGTTTTTGTGCGGCAGCCCGTTCCGCGGCCCGGAGCCGGTCCGGTTTTTGCACGGCGGCCCCGATCCGCTCCGGTTTTTGCGCGGCGGCCCGTTCCGCGGGCCGGATCCGGTCCGGTTTTTGCGCAGTTGCCCCGTGCCGGTCCGGTTTTTGCGCGGCGGCCCGTTCCGCGGGCCGGATCCGCTCCGGTTTTTGCGCGGCGGCCCCGAGCCGGTCCGGTTTTTGCGCGGCGGCCCGTTCCGCGGGCCGCATCCGGTCCGGTTTTTGCGCGGCGGCCCCGATCCGGTCCGATTTTTGCGCGGCGGCCCGTTCCGCGGGCCGGATCCGCTCCGGTTTTTGCGCGGCGGCCCCGATCCTGTCCGGTTTTTGCGCCGCGGCCCGTTCCGCGGGCCGGAGCCGGTCCGGTTTTTGCGCGGCGGCCCCCATCCTCTCCGGTTTTTGCGCCACGGCCCGTTCCGCGGGCCGGATCCGCTCCGGTTTTTGCGCGGCGGCCCCGAGCCTGTCCGGTTTTTGCGCGGCGGCCCGTTCCGCGGGCCGGATCCGCTCCGGTTTTTGCGCGGCGGCCCCGATCCTGTCCGGTTTTTGCGCCGCGGCCCGTTCCGCGGGCCGGATCCACTCCGGTTTTTGCGCGGCGGCCCCGAGCCGGTCCGGTTTTTGCGCGGCGGCCCGTTCCGCGGGCCGGATCCGGTCCGGTTTTTGCGCGGCGTCCCCGAGCCGCTCCGGTTTTTGCGCGGCGGCCCGTTCCGCGGGCCGGATCCGCTCCGGTTTTTGCGCGGCGGCCCCGAGCCGGTCCGGTTTTTGTGCCGCCGCCCTTTCCGCGGGCCGGATCCGCTCCGGTTTTTGCGCGGCGGCCCCGAGCCGGTCCGGTTTTTGTGCCGCCGCCCTTTCCGCGGCCCGGAGCCGGTCCGGTTTTTGCACGGCGGCCCCGATACGCTCCGGTTTTTGCGCGGCGGCCCGTTCCGCGGGCCGCATCCGGTCCGGTTTTTGCGCAGTTGCCCCGTGCCGGTCCGGTTTTTGCGCGGCGGCCCGTTCCGCGGGCCGGATCCGCTCCGGTTTTTGCGCGGCGGCCCCGATCCGGTCCGGTTTTTGCGCGGCGGCCCGTTCCGCGGGCCGCATCCGGTCCGGTTTTTGCGCGGCGGCCCCGATCCGGTCCGGTTTTTGCGCGGCGGCCCGTTCCGCGGGCCGGATCCGGTCCGGTTTTTGCGCGGCGGCCCCGATCCGCTCCGGTTTTGTGCGGCGGCCCGTTCCGCGGGACGGAGCCGGTCCGGTTTTTGCGCGGCGGCCCCCATCCTCTCCGGTTTTTGCGCCGCGGCCCGTTCCGCGGGCCGGATCCGCTCCGGTTTTTGCGCGGCGGCCCCGAGCCTGTCCGGTTTTTGCGCGGCGGCCCGTTCCGCGGGCCGGATCCGCTCCGGTTTTTGCGCGGCGGCCCCGATCCTGTCCGGTTTTTGCGCCGCGGCCCGTTCCGCGGGCCGGATCCACTCCGGTTTTTGCGCGGCGGCCCCGATCCGGTACGGTTTTTGTGCGGCGGCCCGTTCCGCGGGCCGCATCCGCTCCGGTTTTTGCGCGGCAGCCCCGATCCGGTCCGGTTTTTGCGCGGTGGCCCGTTCCGCGGGCCGGATCCGGTCCGGTTTTTGCGCGGCGGCCCCGATCCCGTACGGTTTTTGTGCGGCAGCCCGTTCCGCGGGCCGGAGCCGGTCCGGTTTTTGCACGGCGGCCCCGATCCGCTCCGGTTTTTGCGCGGCGGCCCGTTCCACGGGCCGGATCCGGTCCGGTTTTTGCGCAGTTGCCCCGTGCCGGTCCGGTTTTTGCGCGGCGGCCCGTTCCGCGGGCCGGATCCGCTCCGGTTTTTGCGCGGCGGCCCCGAGCCGGTCCGGTTTTTGCGCGGCGGCCCCTTCCGCGGGCCGCATCCGGTCCGGTTTTTGCGCGGCGGCCCCGATCCGGTCCGATTTTTGCGCGGCGGCCCGTTCCGCGGGCCGGAGCCGGTCCGGTTTTTGCGCGGCGGCCCCGATCCGCTCCGGTTTTTGCGCCGTGGCCCGTTCCGCGGGCCGGATCCGCTCCGGTTTTTGCGCGGCGGCCCCGAGCCTGTCCGGTTTTTGCGCGGCGGCCCGTTCCGCGGGTCGGATCCGCTCCGGTTTTTGCGCGGCGGCCCCGATCCGGTCCGGTTTTTGCGCGGTGGCCCGTTCCGCGGGCCGGATCCACTCCGGTTTTTGCGCGGCGGCCCCGAGCCGGTCCGGTTTTTGCGCGGCGGCCCGTTCCGCGGGCCGGATCCGGTCCGGTTTTTGCGCGGCGGCCCCGAGCCGGTCCGGTTTTTGCGCGGCGGCCCGTTCCGCGGGCCGGATCCGCTCCGGTTTTTGCGCGGCGGCCCCGAGCCGGTCCGGTTTTTGTGCCGCCGCCCTTTCCGCGGGCCGGATCCGGTCCGGTTTTTGCGCGGCGGCCCCGAGCCGGTCCGGTTTTTGTGCCGCCGCCCTTTCCGCGGCCCGGAGCCGGTCCGGTTTTTGCACGGCGGCCCCGATCCGCTCCGGTTTTTGCGCGGCGGCCCGTTCCGCGGGCCGCATCCGGTCCGGTTTTTGCGCAGTTGCCCCGTGCCGGTCCGGTTTTTGCGCGGCGGCCCGTTCCGCGGGCCGGATCCGCTCCGGTTTTTGCGCGGCGGCCCCGAGCCGGTCCGGTTTTTGCGCGGCGGCCCGTTCCGCGGGCCGGATCCGGTCCGGTTTTTGCGCGGCGGCCCCGATCCGCTCCGGTTTTGTGCGGCGGCCCGTTCCGCGGGCCGGAGCCGGTGCGGTTTTTGCGCGGAGGCCCCGATCCGCTCCGGTTTTTGCGCGGCGGCCCGTTCCGCGGGCCGGATCCGGTCCGGTTTTTGCGCGGCGGCCCCGAGCCGGTCCGGTTTTTGCGCGGCGGCCTGTTCCGCGGGCATGATCCGCTCCGGTTTTTGCACGGCGGCCCCGAGCCGGTCCGGTTTTTGCGCGGCGGCCCGTTCCGCGGGCCGGATCCGCTCCAGTTTTTGCGCGGCGGCCCCGATCCGCTCCGGTTTTTGCGCGGCGGCCCCTTCCGCGGGCCGGATCCGGTCCGGTTTTTGCGCGGCGGCTCCTATCCGGTCCGGTTTTTGCCCGGAGGCCCTTTCCGCGGGCCGGATCCGGTCCGGTTTTTGCGCGGCGGCCCGTTCCGCGGGCCGCATCCGCTCCGGTTTTTGCGCGGCGGCCCCGATCCGGTCCGATTTTTGTGCGGCGGCCCGTTCCGCGGGCCGCATCCGCTCCGGTTTTTGCGCAGCGGCCCCGATCCGCTCCGGTTTTTGCGCGGTGGCCCGTTCCGCGGGCCGGATCCGGTCTGGTTTTTGCGCGGCGGCCCCGATCCCGTACGGTTTTTGTGCGGCAGCCCGTTCCGCGGCCCGGAGCCGGTCCGGTTTTTGCACGGCGGCCCCGATCCGCTCCGGTTTTTGCGCGGCGGCCCGTTCCGCGGGCCGGATCCGGTCCGGTTTTTGCGCAGTTGCCCCGTGCCGGTCCGGTTTTTGCGCGGCGGCCCGTTCCGCGGGCCGGATCCGCTCCGGTTTTTGCGCGGCAGCCCCGAGCCGGTCCGGTTTTTGCGCGGCGGCCCGTTCCGCGGGCCGCATCCGGTCCGGTTTTTGCGTGGCGTTCCCGAGCCGGTCCGGTTTTTGCGCGGCGGCCCGTTCCGCGGGCCGGATCCGGTCCGGTTTTTGCGCGGCGGCCCCGATCCGGTCCGATTTTTGCGCGGCGGCCCGTTCCGCGGGCCGGAGCCGGTCCGGTTTTTGCGCGGCGGCCCCGATCCGCTCCGGTTTTTGCGCGGCGGCCCGTTCCGCGGGCCGGATCCGCTCCGGTTTTTGCGCGGCGGCCCCGAGCCTGTCCGGTTTTTGCGCGGCGGCCCGTTCCGCGGGCCGGATCCGCTCCGGTTTTTGCGCGGCGGCCCCGATCCTGTCCGGTTTTTGCGCCGCGGCCCGTTCCGCGGGCCGGATCCGCTCCGGTTTTTGCGCGGCGGCCCCGAGCCGGTCCGGTTTTTGCGCGGCGGCCCGTTCCGCGGGCCGCATCCGCTCCGGTTTTTGCGCGGCGGCCCCGAGCCTGTCCGGTTTTTGCGCGGCGGCCCGTTCCGCGGGCCGGATCCGCTCCGGTTTTTGCGCGGCGGCCCCGAGCCGGTCCGGTTTTTGCGCGGCGGCCCGTTCCGCGGGCCGGATCCGCTCCGGTTTTTGCGCGGCGGCTCCGATCCGCTCCGGTTTTTGCGCGGCGGCCCGTTCCGCGGGCCGGATCCGGTCCGGTTTTTGCGCGGCGGCCCCGAGCCGGTCCGGTTTTTGCGCGGCGGCCCGTTCCGCGGGCCGGATCCGCTCCGGTTTTTGCGCGGCGGCCCCGAGCCGGTCCGGTTTTTGCGCGGCGGCCCGTTCCGCGGGCCGGATCCGCTCCGGTTTTTGCGCGGCGGCCCCGATCCTGTCCGGTTTTTGCGCCGCGGCCCGTTCCGCGGGCCGGATCCACTCCGGTTTTTGCGCGGCGGCCCCGATCCGGTACGGTTTTTGTGCGGCGGCCCGTTCCGCGGGCCGCATCCGCTCCGGTTTTTGCGCGGCAGCCCCGATCCGGTCCGGTTTTTGCGCGGTGGCCCGTTCCGCGGGCCGGATCCGGTCCGGTTTTTGCGCGGCGGCCCCGATCCCGTACGGTTTTTGTGCGGCAGCCCGTTCCGCGGGCCGGAGCCGGTCCGGTTTTTGCACGGCGGCCCCGATCCGCTCCGGTTTTTGCGCGGCGGCCCGTTCCACGGGCCGGATCCGGTCCGGTTTTTGCGCAGTTGCCCCGTGCCGGTCCGGTTTTTGCGCGGCGGCCCGTTCCGCGGGCCGGATCCGCTCCGGTTTTTGCGCGGCGGCCCCGAGCCGGTCCGGTTTTTGCGCGGCGGCCCCTTCCGCGGGCCGCATCCGGTCCGGTTTTTGCGCGGCGGCCCCGATCCGGTCCGATTTTTGCGCGGCGGCCCGTTCCGCGGGCCGGAGCCGGTCCGGTTTTTGCGCGGCGGCCCCGATCCGCTCCGGTTTTTGCGCCGTGGCCCGTTCCGCGGGCCGGATCCGCTCCGGTTTTTGCGCGGCGGCCCCGAGCCTGTCCGGTTTTTGCGCGGCGGCCCGTTCCGCGGGTCGGATCCGCTCCGGTTTTTGCGCGGCGGCCCCGATCCGGTCCGGTTTTTGCGCGGTGGCCCGTTCCGCGGGCCGGATCCACTCCGGTTTTTGCGCGGCGGCCCCGAGCCGGTCCGGTTTTTGCGCGGCGGCCCGTTCCGCGGGCCGGATCCGGTCCGGTTTTTGCGCGGCGGCCCCGAGCCGGTCCGGTTTTTGCGCGGCGGCCCGTTCCGCGGGCCGGATCCGCTCCGGTTTTTGCGCGGCGGCCCCGAGCCGGTCCGGTTTTTGTGCCGCCGCCCTTTCCGCGGGCCGGATCCGGTCCGGTTTTTGCGCGGCGGCCCCGAGCCGGTCCGGTTTTTGTGCCGCCGCCCTTTCCGCGGCCTGGAGCCGGTCCGGTTTTTGCACGGCGGCCCCGATCCGCTCCGGTTTTTGCGCGGCGGCCCGTTCCGCGGGCCGCATCCGGTCCGGTTTTTGCGCAGTTGCCCCGTGCCGGTCCGGTTTTTGCGCGGCGGCCCGTTCCGCGGGCCGGATCCGCTCCGGTTTTTGCGCGGCGGCCCCGAGCCGGTCCGGTTTTTGCGCGGCGGCCCGTTCCGCGGGCCGGATCCGGTCCGGTTTTTGCGCGGCGGCCCCGATCCGCTCCGGTTTTGTGCGGCGGCCCGTTCCGCGGGCCGGAGCCGGTGCGGTTTTTGCGCGGAGGCCCCGATCCGCTCCGGTTTTTGCGCGGCGGCCCGTTCCGCGGGCCGGATCCGGTCCGGTTTTTGCGCGGCGGCCCCGAGCCGGTCCGGTTTTTGCGCGGCGGCCTGTTCCGCGGGCATGATCCGCTCCGGTTTTTGCACGGCGGCCCCGAGCCGGTCCGGTTTTTGCGCGGCGGCCCGTTCCGCGGGCCGGATCCGCTCCAGTTTTTGCGCGGCGGCCCCGATCCGCTCCGGTTTTTGCGCGGCGGCCCCTTCCGCGGGCCGGATCCGGTCCGGTTTTTGCGCGGCGGCTCCTATCCGGTCCGGTTTTTGCCCGGAGGCCCTTTCCGCGGGCCGGATCCGGTCCGGTTTTTGCGCGGCGGCCCGTTCCGCGGGCCGCATCCGCTCCGGTTTTTGCGCGGCGGCCCCGATCCGGTCCGATTTTTGTGCGGCGGCCCGTTCCGCGGGCCGCATCCGCTCCGGTTTTTGCGCAGCGGCCCCGATCCGCTCCGGTTTTTGCGCGGTGGCCCGTTCCGCGGGCCGGATCCGGTCTGGTTTTTGCGCGGCGGCCCCGATCCCGTACGGTTTTTGTGCGGCAGCCCGTTCCGCGGCCCGGAGCCGGTCCGGTTTTTGCACGGCGGCCCCGATCCGCTCCGGTTTTTGCGCGGCGGCCCGTTCCGCGGGCCGGATCCGGTCCGGTTTTTGCGCAGTTGCCCCGTGCCGGTCCGGTTTTTGCGCGGCGGCCCGTTCCGCGGGCCGGATCCGCTCCGGTTTTTGCGCGGCAGCCCCGAGCCGGTCCGGTTTTTGCGCGGCGGCCCGTTCCGCGGGCCGCATCCGGTCCGGTTTTTGCGTGGCGTTCCCGAGCCGGTCCGGTTTTTGCGCGGCGGCCCGTTCCGCGGGCCGGATCCGGTCCGGTTTTTGCGCGGCGGCCCCGATCCGGTCCGATTTTTGCGCGGCGGCCCGTTCCGCGGGCCGGAGCCGGTCCGGTTTTTGCGCGGCGGCCCCGATCCGCTCCGGTTTTTGCGCGGCGGCCCGTTCCGCGGGCCGGATCCGCTCCGGTTTTTGCGCGGCGGCCCCGAGCCTGTCCGGTTTTTGCGCGGCGGCCCGTTCCGCGGGCCGGATCCGCTCCGGTTTTTGCGCGGCGGCCCCGATCCTGTCCGGTTTTTGCGCCGCGGCCCGTTCCGCGGGCCGGATCCGCTCCGGTTTTTGCGCGGCGGCCCCGAGCCGGTCCGGTTTTTGCGCGGCGGCCCGTTCCGCGGGCCGCATCCGCTCCGGTTTTTGCGCGGCGGCCCCGAGCCTGTCCGGTTTTTGCGCGGCGGCCCGTTCCGCGGGCCGGATCCGCTCCGGTTTTTGCGCGGCGGCCCCGAGCCGGTCCGGTTTTTGCGCGGCGGCCCGTTCCGCGGGCCGGATCCGCTCCGGTTTTTGCGCGGCGGCTCCGATCCGCTCCGGTTTTTGCGCGGCGGCCCGTTCCGCGGGCCGGATCCGGTCCGGTTTTTGCGCGGCGGCCCCGAGCCGGTCCGGTTTTTGCGCGGCGGCCCGTTCCGCGGGCCGGATCCGCTCCGGTTTTTGCGCGGCGGCCCCGAGCCGGTCCGGTTTTTGCGCCGCGGCCCGTTCCGCGGGCCGCATCCGCTCCGGTTTTTGCGCGGCGGCCCCGATCCGGTCCGATTTTTGCGCGGCGGCCCGTTCCGCGGGCCGGATCTGCTCCGGTTTTTGCGCGGCGGCCCCGATCCGGTCCGGTTTTTGCGCGGCGGCCCGTTCCGCGGGCCGGATCCGCTCCAGTTTTTGCGCGGCGGCCCCGATCCGGTCCGGTTTTAGCGCGGCGGCCCATTCCGCGGGCCGGATCCGCTCCGGTTTTTGCGCGGTGGCTCCGATCCGGTCCGGTTTTTGCGCGGTGGCCCGTTCCGCGGGCCGCATCCAGTCCGGTTTTTGCGCG
Source organism: Phalacrocorax carbo (assembly GCF_963921805.1). Taxonomy (NCBI): domain Eukaryota; kingdom Metazoa; phylum Chordata; class Aves; order Suliformes; family Phalacrocoracidae; genus Phalacrocorax; species Phalacrocorax carbo. The sequence goes on along the minus strand of NW_026990370.1, from coordinate 16,354 downwards.
GCGGCCCCGATCCGCTCCGGTTTTTGCGCCGCGGCCCGTTCCGCGGGCCGGATCCGCTCCGGTTTTTGCGCGGCGGCCCCGAGCCGCTCCGGTTTTTGCGCGGCGGCCCGTTTCGCGGGCCGGATCCGCTCCGGTTTTTGTGCGGTGGCTCCTATCCGGTCCGGTTTTTGCGCGGCGGCCCGTTCCGCGGGCCGGATCCGCTCCGGTTTTTGCGCGGCGGCCCCGATCCTGTCCGGTTTTTGCGCGGCGGCCCATTCCGCGGGCCGGATCCGGTCCGGTTTTTGCGCAGCGGCCCCGATCCGGTCCAGTTTTTGCGCGGCGGCCCGTTCCGCGGGCCGGATCCGCTCCGGTTTTTGCGCGGTGGCTCCGATCCGCTCCGGTTTTTGCCCGGCTGCCCGTTCCGTGGGCCGCATCCAGTCCGGTTTTTGCGCGGCGGCCCGTTCCGCGGGCCGGATCCACTCCGGTTTTTGCGCGGTGGCCCCGATCCTGTCCGGTTTTTGCGTGGCGGCCCGTTCCGCGGGCCGGATCCGCTCCGGTTTTTGCGCGGTGGCCCCGATCCGCTCCGGTTTTTGCGCCGCGGCTCGTTCCGCAGGCCGGATCCGCTCCGGTTTTTGCGCGGCGGCCCCGATCCGCTCCGGTTTTTGCGCGGCGGCCCGTTCCGCGGGCCGGAGCCGGTCCGGTTTTTGCGCGGCGGCCCCGATACGCTCCGGTTTTTGCGCGGCGGCCCGTTCCGCGGGCCGGATCCGCTCCGGTTTTTGCGCGGCGGCCCCGAGCCTGTCCGGTTTTTGCGCGGCGGCCCGTTCCGCGGGCCGGATCCGGTCCGGTTTTTGCGCGGCGGCCCCGATCCGCTCCGGTTTTTGCGCCGCGGCCCGTTCCGCGGGCCGGATCCGCTCCGGTTTTTGCGCGGCGGCCCCGAGCCGGTCCGGTTTTTGCGCGGCGGCCCGTTCCGCGGGTCGGATCCGGTCCGGTTTTTGCGCGGCGGCCCCGAGCCTGTCCGGTTTTTGCGCGGCGGCCCGTTCCGCGGGCCGGATCCGGTCCGGTTTTTGCGCGGCGGCCCCGAGCCGGTCCGGTTTTTGTGCCGCCGCCCTTTCCGCGGGCCGGATCCGGTCCGGTTTTTGCGCGGCGGCCCCGATCCGCTCCGGTTTTTGCGCGGCGGCCCGTTCCGCGGGCCGCATCCGCTCCGGTTTTTGCGCGGCAGCCCCGATCCGCTCCGGTTTTTTTGCGGCAGCCCGTTCCGCGGCCCGGAGCCGGTCCGGTTTTTGCACGGCGGCCCCGATACGGTCCGGTTTTTGCGCGGCGGCCCGTTCCGCGGGCCGGATCCGGTCCGGTTTTTGCGCGGCGGCCCCGATCCGCTCCGGTTTTTGCGCGGCGGCCCGTTCCGCGGGCCGGATCCAGTCCGGTTTTTGCGCGGTGGCGCCGATCCGCTCCGGTTTTTGCGCGGCGGCCCGTTCCGCGGGCCGCATCCGGTCCGGTTTTTGCGCGGCGGCCCCGATCCGCTCCGGTTTTTGCGCGGCGGCCCGTTCCGCGGGCCGGATCCGGTCCGGTTTTTGCGCAGTTGCCCCGTGCCGGTCCGGTTTTTGCGCGGCGGCCCGTTCCGCGGGCCGGATCCGCTCCAGTTTTTGCGCGGCGGCCCCGATCCTGTCCGGTTTTTGCGCGGCGGCCCCTTCCGCGGGCCGGATCCGGTCCGGTTTTTGCGCGGCGGCTCCTATCCGGTCCGGTTTTTGCCCGGAGGCCCTTTCCGCGGGCCGGATCCGGTCCGGTTTTTGCGCGGCGGCCCGTTCCGCGGGCCGGATCCGCTCCGGTTTTTGCGCGGCGGCCCCGAGCCGGTCCGGTTTTTGCGCGGCGGCCCGTTCCGCGGGCCGCATCCGCTCCGGTTTTTGCGCGGCGGCCCCGATCCGGTCCGATTTTTGCGCGGCGGCCCGTTCCGCGGGCCGGATCCGCTCCGGTTTTTGCGCGGCGGCCCCGATCCGGTCCGGTTTTTGCGCGGTGGCCCGTTCCGCGGGCCGGATCCGGTCCGGTTTTTGCGCGGCGGCCCCGATCCCGTACGGTTTTTGTGCGGCAGCCCGTTCCGCGGCCCGGAGCCGGTCCGGTTTTTGCACGGCGGCCCCGTTCCGCTCCGGTTTTTGCGCGGCGGCCCGTTCCGCGGGCCGGATCCGGTCCGGTTTTTGCGCAGTTGCCCCGTGCCGGTCCGGTTTTTGCGCGGCGGCCCGTTCCGCGGGCCGGATCCGCTCCGGTTTTTGCGCGGCGGCCCCGAGCCGGTCCGGTTTTTGCGCGGCGGCCCGTTCCGCGGGCCGGATCCGGTCCGGTTTTTGCGCGGCGGCCCCGATCCGGTCCGATTTTTGCGCGGCGGCCCGTTCCGCGGGCCGGATCCGGTCCGGTTTTTGCGCGGCGGCCCCGAGCCGGTCCGGTTTTTGCGCGGCGGCCCGTTCCGCGGGCCGGATCCGGTCCGGTTTTTGCGCGGCGGCCCCGATCCGCTCCGGTTTTTGCGCGGCGGCCCGTTCCGCGGGCCGGATCCGCTCCGGTTTTTGCGCGGCGGCCCGGAGCCGGTCCGGTTTTTGCGCGGCGGCCCGTTCCGCGGGCCGGATCCGCTCCGGTTTTTGCGCGGCGGCCCCGATCCTGTCCGGTTTTTGCGCCGCGGCCCGTTCCGCGGGCCGGATCCACTCCGGTTTTTGCGCGGCGGCCCCGAGCCGGTCCGGTTTTTGCGCGGCGGCCCGTTCCGCGGGCCGGATCCGGTCCGGTTTTTGCGCGGCGGCCCCGATCCGGTCCGGTTTTTGCGCGGTGGCCCGTTCCGCGGGCCGGATCCGGTCCGGTTTTTGCGCGGCGGCCCCGATCCCGTACGGTTTTTGTGCGGCAGCCCGTTCCGCGGCCCGGAGCCGGTCCGGTTTTTGCACGGCGGCCCCGATCCGGTCCGGTTTTTGCGCGGCGGCCCGTTCCGCGGGCCGGATCCGCTCCGGTTTTTGCGCGGCGGCCCCGAGCCGCTCCGGTTTTTGCGCGGCGGCCCGTTCCGCGGGCCGCATCCGGTCCGGTTTTTGCGCGGCGGCCCCGATCCGGTCCGATTTTTGCGCGGCGGCCCGTTCCGCGGGCCGGATCCGGTCCGGTTTTTGCGCGGCGGCCCCGAGCCTGTCCGGTTTTTGCGCGGCGGCCCGTTCCGCGGGCCGGAGCCGGTCCGGTTTTTGCGCGGCGGCCCCGATCCGCTCCGGTTTTTGCGCCGCGGCCCGTTCCGCGGGCCGGATCCGGTCCGGTTTTTGCGCGGCGGCCCCGATCCCGTACGGTTTTTGTGCGGCAGCCCGTTCCGCGGCCCGGAGCCGGTCCGGTTTTTGCACGGCGGCCCCGTGCCGGTCCGGTTTTTGCGCGGCGGCCCGTTCCGCGGGCCGGATCCGCTCCGGTTTTTGCGCGGCGGCCCCGAGCCGCTCCGGTTTTTGCGCGGCGGCCCGTTCCGCGGGCCGCATCCGGTCCGGTTTTTGCGCGGCGGCCCCGATCCGGTCCGATTTTTGCGCGGCGGCCCGTTCCGCGGGCCGGATCCGGTCCGGTTTTTGCGCGGCGGCCCCGATCCGCTCCGGTTTTTGTGCGGCGGCCCGTTCCGCGGGCCGGAGCCGGTCCGGTTTTTGCGCGGCGGCCCCGATCCGCTCCGGTTTTTGCGCGGCGGCCCGTTCCGCGGGCCGGATCCGCTCCGGTTTTTGCGCGGCGGCCCCGAGCCTGTCCGGTTTTTGCGCGGCGTCCCGTTCCGCGGGCCGGATCCGGTCCGGTTTTTGCGCGGCGGCCCCGAGCCGCTCCGGTTTTTGCGCGGCGGCCCGTTCCGCGGGCCGGAGCCGGTCCGGTTTTTGCGCGGCGGCCCCGAGCCGCTCCGGTTTTTGCGCCGCGGCCCGTTCCGCGGGCCGGATCCGGTCCGGTTCTTGCGCGGCGGCCCCGTGCCTGTCCGGTTTTTGCGCCGTGGCCCGTTCCGCGGGCCGGATCCACTCCGGTTTTTGCGCGGCGGCCCCGAGCCGGTCCGGTTTTTGCGCGGCGGCCCGTTCCGCGGACCGGATCCGGTCCGGTTTTTGCGCGGCGGCCCCGATCTGGTCCGGTTTTTGCGCGGTGGCCCGTTCCGCGGGCCGGATCCGGTCCGGTTTTTGCGCGGCGGCCCCGATCCCGTACGGTTTTTGTGCGGCAGCCCGTTCCGCGGCCCGGAGCCGGTCCGGTTTTTGCACGGCGGCCCCGATCCGCTCCGGTTTTTGCGCGGCGGCCCGTTCCGCGGGCCGGATCCGGTCCGGTTTTTGCGCAGTTGCCCCGTGCCGGTCCGGTTTTTGCGCGGCGGCCCGTTCCGCGGGCCGGATCCGCTCCGGTTTTTGCACGGCGGCCCCGATCCACTCCGGTTTTTGCGCGGCGGCCCGTTCCGCGGGCCGGATCCGGTCCGGTTTTTGCGCGGCGGCCCCGAGCCTGTCCGGTTTTTGCGCGGCGGCCCGTTCCGCGGGCCGGATCCGCTCCGGTTTTTGCGCGGCGGCCCCGATCCGCTCCGGTTTTTGCGCCGCGGCCCGTTCCGCGGGCCGGATCCGCTCCGGTTTTTGCGCGGCGGCCCCGAGCCTGTCCGGTTTTTGCGCGGCGGCCCGTTCCGCGGGCCGGATCCGCTCCGGTTTTTGCGCGGCGGCCCCGATCCTGTCCGGTTTTTGCGCCGCGGCCCGTTCCGTGGGCCGGATCCACTCCGGTTTTTGCGCGGCGGCCCCGAGCCGGTCCGGTTTTTGCGCGGCGGCCCGTTCCGCGGGCCGGATCCGCTCCGGTTTTTGCGCGGCGGCCCCGAGCCGGTCCGGTTTTTGCGCGGCGGCCCGTTCCGCGGGCCGGATCCGCTCCGGTTTTTGCGCGGCGGCCCCGAGCCGGTCCGGTTTTTGTGCCGCCGCCCTTTCCGCGGGCCGGATCCGGTCCGGTTTTTGCGCGGCGGCCCCGAGCCGGTCCGGTTTTTGTGCCGCCGCCCTTTCCGCGGCCCGGAGCCGGTCCGGTTTTTGCACGGCGGCCCCGATCCGCTCCGGTTTTTGCGCGGTGGCCCGTTCCGCGGGCCGCATCCGGTCCGGTTTTTGCGCAGTTGCCCGGTGCCGGTCCGGTTTTTGCGCGGCGGCCCGTTCCGCGGGCCGGATCCGCTCCGGTTTTTGCGCGGCGGCCCCGAGCCGGTCCGGTTTTTGCGCGGCGGCCCGTTCCGCGGGCCGGATCCGCTCCGCTTTTTGCGCGGCGGCCCCGATCCGGTCCGATTTTTGCGCGGCGGCCCGTTCCGCGGGCCGGATCCGGTCCGGTTTTTGCGCGGCGGCCCCGATCCGCTCCGGTTTTGTGCGGCGGCCCGTTCCGCGGGCCGGAGCCGGTCCGGTTTTTGCGCGGCGGCCCCAATCCGCTCCGGTTTTTGCGCCGCGGCCCGTTCCGCGGGCCGGATCCGCTCCGGTTTTTGCGCGGCGGCCCCGAGCCTGTCCGGTTTTTGCGCGGCGGCCCGTTCCGCGGGCCGGATCCGCTCCGGTTTTTGCGCGGCGGCCCCGATCCTGTCCGGTTTTTGCGCCGCGGCCCGTTCCGCGGGCCGGATCCACTCCGGTTTTTGCGCGGCGGCCCCGAGCCGGTCCGGTTTTTGCGCGGCGGCCCGTTCCGCGGGCCGGATCCGCTCCGGTTTTTGCGCGGCGGCCCCGAGCCTGTCCGGTTTTTGCGCGGCGGCCCGTTCCGCGGGCCGGATCCGGTCCGGTTTTTGCGCGGCGGCCCCGAGCCGGTCCGGTTTTTGTGCCGCCGCCCTTTCCGCGGGCCGGATCCGGTCCGGTTTTTGCGCGGCGGCCCCGATCCGGTCCGATTTTTGCGTGGCGGCCCGTTCCGCGGGCCGGAGCCGGTCCGGTTTTTGCGCGGCGGCCCCGAGCCGCTCCGGTTTTTGCGCGGCGGCCCGTTCCGCGGGCCGGATCCGCTCCGGTTTTTGCGCGGCGGCCCCGATCCGCTCCGGTTTTTGCGCGGCGGCCCGTTCCGCGGGCCGGATCCGCTCCGGTTTTTGCGCGGCGGCCCCGATCCGCTCCGGTTTTTGCGCGGCGGCCCGTTCCGCGGGCCGGATCCGGTCCGGTTTTTGCGCGGCGGCACCGAGCCGGTCCGGTTTTTGCGCGGCGGCCTGTTCCACGGGCCGGATCCGGTCCGCTTTTTGCGCGGCGGCCCCGATCCGCTCCGGTTTTTGCGCGGCGGCCCGTTCCGCGGGCCGGATCCGCTCCGGTTTTTGCGCGGCGGCCCCGATCCGCTCCGGTTTTAGCGCGGCGGCCCGTTCTGCGGGCCGGATCCGCTCCGGTTTTTGCGCGGCGGCCCCGATCCGCTCCGGTTTTTGCGCGGCGGCCCGTTCCGCGGGCCGGATCCGCTCCGGTTTTTCCGCGGTGGCTCCGATCCGGTCCGGTTTTTGCCCGGCGGCCCGTTCCGTGGGCCGCATCCAGTCCGGTTTTTGCGCGGCGGCCCCGATCCTGTCCGGTTTTTGCGCGGCGGCCCGTTCCGCGGGCCGGATCCGCTCCGGTTTTTGCGCGGCGGCCCCGATCCGCTCCGGTTTTTGCGCGGCGGCCCGTTCCGCGGGCCGGATCCGGTCCGGTTTTTGCGCGGCGGCCCCGATCCCGTACGGTTTTTGCGCGGCGGCCCGTTCCGCGGGCCGGATCCGCTCCGGTTTTTGCGCGGCGGCCCCGATCCTGTCCGGTTTTTGCGCCGCGGCCCGTTCCGCGGGCCGGATCCACTCCGGTTTTTGCGCGGCGGCCCCGAGCCGGTCCGGTTTTTGCGCGGCGGCCCGTTCCGCGGGCCGGATCCGCTCCGGTTTTTGCGCGGCGGCCCCGAGCCGGTCCGGTTTTTGCGCGGTGGCCCGTTCCGCGGGCCGGATCCGGTCCGGTTTTTGCGCGGCGGCCCCGATCCCGTACGGTTTTTGTGCGGCAGCCCGTTCCGCGGCCCGGAGCCGGTCCGGTTTTTGCACGGCGGCCTCGATCCGCTCCGGTTTTTGCGCGGCGGCCCGTTCCGCGGGCCGGATCCGGTCCGGTTTTTGCGCGGCGGCCCCGAGCCGCTCCGGTTTTTGCGCGGCGGCCCGTTCCGCGGGCCGGATCCGCTCCGGTTTTTGCGCGGCGGCCCCGATCCGCTCCGGTTTTTGCGCGGCGGCCCGTTCCGCGGGCCGGATCCGGTCCGGTTTTTGCACGGCGGCCCCGAGCCTGTCCGGTTTTTGCGCGGCGGCCCGTTCCGCGGGCCGGATCCGCTCCGGTTTTTGCGCGGCGGCCCCGATCCTGTCCGGTTTTTGCGCCGCGGCCCGTTCCGCGGGCCGGATCCACTCCGGTTTTTGCGCGGCGGCCCGTTCCGCGGGCCGGAGCCGGTCCGGTTTTTGCGCGGCGGCCCGTTCCGCGGGCCGGATCCGCTCCGGTTATTGCGCGGCGGCACCGAGCCGGTCCGGTTTTTGCGCGGCGGCCCGTTCCGCGGGCCGGATCCGATCCGGTTTTTGCGCGGTGGCTCCGCTCCGGTCCGATATTTGCTCGGCGGAAGTTCCGCGGGCCGCATCCGGTCCGGTTTTTGCGCGGCGGCCCCGATCCGGTCCGATTTTTGCGCGGCGGCCCGTTCCGCGGGCCGCATCCGCTCCGGTTTTTGCGCGGCGGCCCCGATCCGGTCCGGTTTTTGCGCGGTGGCCCGTTCCGCGGGCCGGATCCGGTCCGGTTTTTGCGCGGCGGGCCCGATCCCGTACGGTTTTTGTGCGGCAGCCTGTTCCGCGGCCCGGAGCCGGTCCGGTTTTTGCACGGCGGCCCCGATCCGCTCCGGTTTTTGCGCGGCGGCCCGTTCCGCGGGCCGGATCCGGTCCGGTTTTTGCGCAGTTGCCCCGTGCCGGTCCGGTTTTTGCGCGGCGGCCCGTTCCGCGGGCCGGATCCGCTCCGGTTTTTGCGCGGCGGCCCCGAGCCGGTCCGGTTTTTGCGCGGCGGCCCGTTCCGCGGGCCGCATCCGGTCCGGTTTTTGCGCCGCGGCCCGTTCCGCGGGCCGGATCCGCTCCGGTTTTTGCGCGGCGGACACGATCCGCTCCGGTTTTTGTGCGGCGGCCCGTTCCGCGGGCCGGATCCGCTCCGGTTTTTGCGCGGCGGCCCCGAGCCGGTCCGGTTTTTGCGCGGCGGCCCGTTCCGCGGGCCGGATCCGGTCCGGTTTTTGCCCGGCGGCCCCGATCCGCTCCGGTTTTTGCGCGGCGGCCCGTTCCGCGGGCCGGATCCGCTCCGGTTTTTGCGCGGCGGCCCCGATCCTGTCCGGTTTTTGCGCGGCGGCCCGTTCCGCGGGCCGGATCCGCTCCGGTTTTTGCGCGGCGGCCCCGAGCCTGTCCGGTTTTTGCGCGGCGGCCCGTTCCGCGGGCCGGATCCGCTCCGGTTTTTGCGCGGCGGCCCCGATCCGCTCCGGTTTTTGCGCCGCGGCCCGTTCCGCGGGCCGGATCCGCTCCGGTTTTTGCGCGGCGGCCCCGAGCCGGTCCGGTTTTTGCGCGGCGGCCCGTTCCGCGGGCCGGATCCGGTCCGGTTTTTGCGCGGCGGCCCCGATCCGCTCCGGTTTTTGCGCGGCGGCCCGTTCCGCGGGCCGGATCCGCTCCGGTTTTTGCGCGGCGGCCCCGAGCCGGTCCGGTTTTTGTGCCGCCGCCCTTTCCGCGGGCCGGATCCGTTCCGGTTTTTGCGCGGCGGCCCCGATCCGGTCCGATTTTTGCGCGGCGGCCCGTTCCGCGGGCCGGAGCCGGTCCGGTTTTTGCGCGGCGGCCCCGATCCTGTCCGGTTTTTGCGCCGCGGCCCGTTCCGCGGGCCGGATCCGCTCCGGTTTTTGCGCGGCGGCCCCGATCCGCTCCGGTTTTTGCGCGGCGGCCCGTTCCGCGGGCCGGATCCGCTCCGGTTTTTGCGCGGCGGCCCCGAGCCGGTCCGGTTTTTGCGCGGCGGCCCGTTCCGCGGGCCGGATCCGCTCCGGTTTTTGCGCGGCGGCCCCGATCCGGTCCGATTTTTGCGCGGCGGCCCGTTCCGCGGGCCGGATCCGGTCCGGTTTTTGCGCGGCGGCCCCGAGCCGGTCCGGTTTTTGCGCGGCGGCCCGTTCCGCGGGCCGGAGCCGGTCCGGTTTTTGCGCGGCGGCCCCGATCCGCTCCGGTTTTTGCGCCGCGGCCCGTTCCGCGGGCCGGATCCGCTCCGGTTTTTGCGCGGCGGCCCGGAGCCGGTCCGGTTTTTGCGCGGCGGCCCGTTCCGCGGGCCGGATCCGCTCCGGTTTTTGCGCGGCGGCCCCGATCCTGTCCGGTTTTTGCGCCGCGGCCCGTTCCGCGGGCCGGATCCACTCCGGTTTTTGCGCGGCGGCCCCGAGCCGGTCCGGTTTTTGCGCGGCGGCCCGTTCCGCGGGCCGGATCCGGTCCGGTTTTTGCGCGGCGGCCCCGATCCGGTCCGGTTTTTGCGCGGTGGCCCGTTCCGCGGGCCGGATCCGGTCCGGTTTTTGCGCGGCGGCCCCGATCCCGTACGGTTTTTGTGCGGCAGCCCGTTCCGCGGCCCGGAGCCGGTCCGGTTTTTGCACGGCGGCCTCGATCCGCTCCGGTTTTTGCGCGGCGGCCCGTTCCGCGGGCCGGATCCGGTCCGGTTTTTGCGCGGCGGCCCCGATCCGGTCCGGTTTTTGCGCGGCGGCCCGTTCCGCGGGCCGCATCCGGTCCGGTTTTTGCGCGGCGGCCCCGATCCGGTCCGATTTTTGCGCGGCGGCCCGTTCCGCGGGCCGGATCCGGTCCGGTTTTTGCGCGGCGGCCCCGAGCCTGTCCGGTTTTTGCGCGGCGGCCCGTTCCGCGGGCCGGAGCCGGTCCGGTTTTTGCGCGGCGGCCCCGATCCGCTCCGGTTTTTGCGCCGCGGCCCGTTCCGCGGGCCGGATCCGGTCCGGTTTTTGCGCGGCGGCCCCGATCCCGTACGGTTTTTGTGCGGCAGCCCGTTCCGCGGCCCGGAGCCGGTCCGGTTTTTGCGCGGCGGCCCGTTCCGCGGGCCGGATCCGGTCCGGTTTTTTGCGCGGCGGCCCCGAGCCGCTCCGGTTTTTGCGCGGCGGCCCGTTCCGCGGGCCGCATCCGGTCCGGTTTTTGCGCGGCGGCCCCGATCCGGTCCGATTTTTGCGCGGCGGCCCGTTCCGCGGGCCGGATCCGGTCCGGTTTTTGCGCGGCGGCCCCGAGCCTGTCCGGTTTTTGCGCGGCGGCCCGTTCCGCGGGCCGGAGCCGGTCCGGTTTTTGCGCGGCGGCCCCGATCCGCTCCGGTTTTTGCGCGGCGGCCCGTTCCGCGGGCCGGATCCGCTCCGGTTTTTGCGCGGCGGCCCCGAGCCTGTCCGGTTTTTGCGCGGCGGCCCGTTCCGCGGGCCGGATCCGGTCCGGTTTTTGCGCGGCGGCCCCGAGCCGCTCCGGTTTTTGCGCGGCGGCCCGTTCCGCGGGCCGGAGCCGGTCCGGTTTTTGCGCGGCGGCCCCGAGCCGCTCCGGTTTTTGCGCCGCGGCCCGTTCCGCGGGCCGGATCCGCTCCGGTTCTTGCGCGGCGGCCCCGTGCCTGTCCGGTTTTTGCGCGGCGGCCCGTTCCGCGGGCCGGATCCGCTCCGGTTTTTGCGCGGCGGCCCCGATCCTGTCCGGTTTTTGCGCCGTGGCCCGTTCCGCGGGCCGGATCCGGTCCGGTTTTTGCGCGGCGGCCCCGATCTGGTCCGGTTTTTGCGCGGTGGCCCGTTCCGCGGGCCGGATCCGGTCCGGTTTTTGCGCGGCGGCCCCGATCCCGTACGGTTTTTGTGCGGCAGCCCGTTCCGCGGCCCGGAGCCGGTCCGGTTTTTGCACGGCGGCCCCGATCCGCTCCGGTTTTTGCGCGGCGGCCCGTTCCGCGGGCCGGATCCGGTCCGGTTTTTGCGCAGTTGCCCCGTGCCGGTCCGGTTTTTGCGCGGCGGCCCGTTCCGCGGGCCGGATCCGCTCCGGTTTTTGCGCGGCGGCCCCGATCCACTCCGGTTTTTGCGCGGCGGCCCGTTCCGCGGGCCGGATCCGGTCCGGTTTTTGCGCGGCGGCCCCGAGCCTGTCCGGTTTTTGCGCGGCGGCCCGTTCCGCGGGCCGGATCCGCTCCGGTTTTTGCGCGGCGGCCCCGATCCGCTCCGGTTTTTGCGCCGCGGCCCGTTCCGCGGGCCGGATCCGCTCCGGTTTTTGCGCGGCGGCCCCGAGCCTGTCCGGTTTTTGCGCGGCGGCCCGTTCCGCGGGCCGGATCCGCTCCGGTTTTTGCGCGGCGGCCCCGATCCTGTCCGGTTTTTGCGCCGCGGCCCGTTCCGTGGGCCGGATCCACTCCGGTTTTTGCGCGGCGGCCCCGAGCCGGTCCGGTTTTTGCGCGGCGGCCCGTTCCGCGGGCCGGATCCGGTCCGGTTTTTGCGCGGCGGCCCCGAGCCGGTCCGGTTTTTGCGCGGCGGCCCGTTCCGCGGGCCGGATCCGCTCCGGTTTTTGCGCGGCGGCCCCGAGCCGGTCCGGTTTTTGTGCCGCCGCCCTTTCCGCGGGCCGGATCCGGTCCGGTTTTTGCGCGGCGGCCCCGATCCGGTCCGGTTTTTGCGCGGTGGCCCGTTCCGCGGGCCGCATCCGGTCCGGTTTTTGCGCAGTTGCCCGGTGCCGGTCCGGTTTTTGCGCGGCGGCCCGTTCCGCGGGCCGGATCCGCTCCGGTTTTTGCGCGGCGGCCCCGAGCCGGTCCGGTTTTTGCGCGGCGGCCCGTTCCGCGGGCCGGATCCGGTCCGGTTTTTGCGCGGCGGCCCCGATCCGGTCCGATTTTTGCGCGGCGGCCCGTTCCGCGGGCCGGATCCGGTCCGGTTTTTGCGCGGCGGCCCCGATCCGCTCCGGTTTTGTGCGGCGGCCCGTTCCGCGGGCCGGAGCCGGTCCGGTTTTTGCGCGGCGGCCCCAATCCGCTCCGGTTTTTGCGCCGCGGCCCGTTCCGCGGGCTGGATCCGCTCCGGTTTTTGCGCGGCGGCCCCGAGCCTGTCCGGTTTTTGCGCGGCGGCCCGTTCCGCGGGCCGGATCCGCTCCGGTTTTTGCGCGGCGGCCCCGATCCTGTCCGGTTTTTGCGCCGCGGCCCGTTCCGCGGGCCGGATCCACTCCGGTTTTTGCGCGGCGGCCCCGAGCCGGTCCGGTTTTTGCGCGGCGGCCCGTTCCGCGGGCCGGATCCGCTCCGGTTTTTGCGCGGCGGCCCCGATCCGCTCCGGTTTTTGCGCGGCGGCCCGTTCCGCGGGCCGGATCCGGTCCGGTTTTTGCGCGGCGGCCCCGAGCCGGTCCGGTTTTTGTGCCGCCGCCCTTTCCGCGGGCCGGATCCGGTCCGGTTTTTGCGCGGCGGCCCCGATCCCGTACGGTTTTTGCGTGGCGGCCCGTTCCGCGGGCCGGAGCCGGTCCGGTTTTTGCGTGGCGGCCCCGATCCTGTCCGGTTTTTGCGCGGCGGCCCGTTCCGCGGGCCGGATCCGCTCCGGTTTTTGCGCGGCGGCCCCGATCCGCTCCGGTTTTTGCGCGGCGGCCCGTTCCGCGGGCCGGATCCGCTCCGGTTTTTGCGCGGCGGCCCCGATCCGCTCCGGTTTTTGCGCGGCGGCCCGTTCCGCGGGCCGGATCCGGTCCGGTTTTTGCGCGGCGGCACCGAGCCGGTCCGGTTTTTGCGCGGCGGCCCGTTCCACGGGCCGGATCCGGTCCGCTTTTTGCGCGGCGGCCCCGATCCGCTCCGGTTTTTGCGCGGCGGCCCGTTCCGCGGGCCGGATCCGCTCCGGTTTTTGCGCGGCGGCCCCGATCCGCTCCGGTTTTAGCGCGGCGGCCCGTTCTGCGGGCCGGATCCGCTCCGGTTTTTGCGCGGCGGCCCCGATCCGCTCCGGTTTTTGCGCGGCGGCCCGTTCCGCGGGCCGGATCCACTCCGGTTTTTCCGCGGTGGCTCCGATCCGGTCCGGTTTTTGCCCGGCGGCCCGTTCCGTGGGCCGCATCCAGTCCGGTTTTTGCGCGGCGGCCCCGATCCTGTCCGGTTTTTGCGCGGCGGCCCGTTCCGCGGGCCGGATCCGCTCCGGTTTTTGCGCGGCGGCCCCGATCCGCTCCGGTTTTTGCGCGGCGGCCCGTTCCGCGGGCCGGATCCGGTCCGGTTTTTGCGCGGCGGCCCCGATCCCGTACGGTTTTTGCGCGGCGGCCCGTTCCGCGGGCCGGATCCACTCCGGTTTTTGCGCGGCGGCCCCGATCCTGTCCGGTTTTTGCGCCGCGGCCCGTTCCGCGGGCCGGATCCACTCCGGTTTTTGCGCGGCGGCCCCGAGCCGGTCCGGTTTTTGCGCGGCGGCCCGTTCCGCGGGCCGGATCCGGTCCGGTTTTTGCGCGGCGGCCCCGAGCCGGTCCGGTTTTTGCGCGGTGGCCCGTTCCGCGGGCCGGATCCGGTCCGGTTTTTGCGCGGCGGCCCCGATCCCGTACGGTTTTTGTGCGGCAGCCCGTTCCGCGGCCCGGAGCCGGTCCGGTTTTTGCACGGCGGCCTCGATCCGCTCCGGTTTTTGCGCGGCGGCCCGTTCCGCGGGCCGGATCCGGTCCGGTTTTTGCGCGGCGGCCCCGAGCCGCTCCGGTTTTTGCGCGGCGGCCCGTTCCGCGGGCCGGATCCGCTCCGGTTTTTGCGCGGCGGCCCCGATCCGCTCCGGTTTTTGCGCGGCGGCCCGTTCCGCGGGCCGGATCCGGTCCGGTTTTTGCGCGGCAGCCCCGAGCCTGTCCGGTTTTTGCGCGGCGGCCCGTTCCGCGGGCCGGATCCGCTCCGGTTTTTGCGCGGCGGCCCCGATCCTGTCCGGTTTTTGCGCCGCGGCCCGTTCCGCGGGCCGGATCCACTCCGGTTTTTGCGCGGCGGCCCGTTCCGCGGGCCGGAGCCGGTCCGGTTTTTGCGCGGCGGCCCGTTCCGCGGGCCGGATCCGCTCCGGTTATTGCGCGGCGGCACCGAGCCGGTCCGGTTTTTGCGCGGCGGCCCGTTCCGCGGGCCGGATCCGATCCGGTTTTTGCGCGGTGGCTCCGCTCCGGTCCGATATTTGCTCGGCGGAAGTTCCGCGGGCCGCATCCGGTCCGGTTTTTTGCGCGGCGGCCCCGATCCGGTCCGATTTTTGCGCGGCGGCCCGTTCCGCGGGCCGCATCCGCTCCGGTTTTTGCGCGGCGGCCCCGATCCGGTCCGGTTTTTGCGCGGTGGCCCGTTCCGCGGGCCGGATCCGGTCCGGTTTTTGCGCGGCGGCCCCGATCCCGTACGGTTTTTGTGCGGCAGCCTGTTCCGCGGCCCGGAGCCGGTCCGGTTTTTGCACGGCGGCCCCGATCCGCTCCGGTTTTTGCGCGGCGGCCCGTTCCGCGGGCCGGATCCGGTCCGGTTTTTGCGCGGTTGCCCCGTGCCGGTCCGGTTTTTGCGCGGCGGCCCGTTCCGCGGGCCGGATCCGCTCCGGTTTTTGCGCGGCGGCCCCGAGCCGGTCCGGTTTTTGCGCGGCGGCCCGTTCCGCGGGCCGCTTCCGGTCCGGTTTTTGCGCCGCGGCCCGTTCCGCGGGCCGGATCCGCTCCGGTTTTTGCGCGGCGGACACGATCCGCTCCGGTTTTTGTGCGGCGGCCCGTTCCGCGGGCCGGATCCGCTCCGGTTTTTGCGCGGCGGCCCCGAGCCGGTCCGGTTTTTGCGCGGCGGCCCGTTCCGCGGGCCGGATCCGCTCCGGTTTTTGCCCGGCGGCCCCGATCCGCTCCGGTTTTTGCGCGGCGGCCCGTTCCGCGGGCCGGATCCGCTCCGGTTTTTGCGCGGCGGCCCCGATCCGCTCCGGTTTTTGCGCGGTGGCCCGTTCCGCGGGCCGGATCCGCTCCGGTTTTTGCGCGGCGGCCCCGAGCCTGTCCGGTTTTTGCGCGGCGGCCCGTTCCGCGGGCCGGATCCGCTCCGGTTTTTGCGCGGCGGCCCCGATCCTGTCCGGTTTTTGCGCCGCGGCCCGTTCCGCGGGCCGGATCCGCTCCGGTTTTTGCGCGGCGGCCCCGAGCCGGTCCGGTTTTTGCGCGGCGGCCCGTTCCGCGGGCCGCATCCGGTCCGGTTTTTGCGCGGCGGCCCCGAGCCTGTCCGGTTTTTGCGCGGCGGCCCGTTCCGCGGGCCGGATCCGCTCCGGTTTTTGCGCGGCGGCCCCGAGCCGGTCCGGTTTTTGTGCCGCCGCCCTTTCCGCGGGCCGGATCCGGTCCGGTTTTTGCGCGGCGAACCCGATCCGGTCCGGTTTTTGCGCGGCGGCCCGTTCCGCGCGCCGGAGCCGGTCCGGTTTTTGCGCGGCGGCCCCGATCCTGTCCGGTTTTTGCGCCGCGGCCCGTTCCGCGGGCCGGATCCGCTCCGGTTTTTGCGCGGCGGCCCCGATCCGCTCCGGTTTTTGCGCGGCGGCCCGTTCCGCGGGCCGGATCCGGTCCGGTTTTTGCGCGGCGGCACCGAGCCGCTCCGGTTTTTGCGCGGCGGCCCGTTCCGCGGGCCGCATCCACTCTGGTTTTTGCGCGGCGGCCCCGAGCCGCTCCGGTTTTTGCGCGGCGGCCCCTTCCGCGGGCCGGATCCGGTCCGCTTTTTGCGCGGCGGCCCCGATCCGCTCCGGTTTTTGCGCGGCGGCCCGTTCCGCGGGCTGGATCCGGTCCGGTTTTTGCGCGGCGGCCCCGATCCGCTCCGGTTTTTGCGCGGCGGCCCGTTCTGCGGGCCGGATCCGGTCCGGTTTTTGCGCGGCGGCCCCGATCCGGTCTGGTTTTTCCGCGGCGGCCCGTTCCGCGGGCTGGATCCGCTCCGGTTTTTGCACGGCGGCCCCGACCCTGTCCGGTTTTTGCGCGGCGGCCCGTTCCGCGGGCCGGATCCGCTCCGGTTTTTGCGCGGCGGCCCCGAGCCGGTCCGGTTTTTGCGCCGCGGCCCGTTCCGCGGGCCGGATCCGCTCCGGTTTTTGCGCGGCGGCCCCGATCCGCTCCGGTTTTTGCGCGGCGGCCCGTTCCGCGGGCCGGATCCGGTCCGGTTTTTGCGCGGCGGCCCCGATCCTGTCCGGTTTTTTTGCGGCAGCCCGTTCCGCGGGCCGGAGCCGGTCCGGTTTTTGCACGGCGGCCCCGATACGGTCCGGTTTTTGCGCGGCGGCCCGTTCCGCGGGCCGGATCCGCTCCGGTTTTTGCGCGGCGGCCCCGATCCGCTCCGGTTTTTGCGCGGCGGCCCGTTCCGCGGGCCGGATCCGCTCCGGTTTTTGCGCGGTGGCCCCGATCCGCTCCAGTTTTTGCGCGGCGGCCCGTTCCGCGGGCCGGATCCGGTCCGGTTTTTGCGCGGCAGCCCCGAGCCGGTCCGGTTTTTGCGCGGCGGCCCGTTCCGCGGGCCGGATCTGCTCCGGTTTTTGCGCGGCGGCCCCGATCCGCTCCGGTTTTTGCGCGGCGGCCCGTTCCGCGGGCCGGATCCGGTCCGGTTTT
>NW_026990369.1:0-19752 GCF_963921805.1 Phalacrocorax carbo | reverse complement strand
GGGTGCCGGAGCTGGTCCGTTTTTTGCCGCGGCGGCCCATTCCGGGGTGCCGGACCAGGTCCGTTTTTTGCCGCGGCGGCCCATTCCGGGGTGCCGGACCCGGTCCGTTTTTTGCCGTGGCGGCCCATTCCGGGGTGCCGGAGCCGGTCCGTTTTTTTGCCGCGGCGGCCCATTCCGGGGTGCCGGAGCCGGTCCGTTTTTTGCCGCGGCGGCCCATTCCGGGGTGCCGGCTCCGGTCCGTTTTTTGCCGCGGCGGCCCATTCCGGGGGTGCCGGGGCCGGTCCGTTTTTTGCCGCGGCGGCCCATTCCGGGGTGCCGGACCCGGTCCGTTTTTTGACGCGGCGGCCCATTCCGGGGTGCCGGCTCTGGTCCGTTTTTTGCCGCGGCGGCCCATTCCGGGGTGCCGGAGCCGGTCCGTTTTTTGACGCGGCGGCCCATTCCCGGGTGCCGGCGCCGGTCCGTTTTTTGCCGCGGCGGACCATTCCGGGGTGCCGGGGCCGGTCCGTTTTTTGCCGCGGCGGCCCATTCCGGGGTGCCGGGGCCGGTCCGTTTTTTGCCGCGGCGGCCCATTCCGGGGTGCCGGACCCGGTCCGTTTTTTGCCGCGGCGGCCCATTCCGGGGTGCCGGGGCCGGTCCGTTTTTTGCCGCGGCGGCCCATTCCGGGGTGCCGGCTCTGGTCCGTTTTTTGCCGCGGCGGCCCATTCCGGGGTGCCGGAGCCGGTCCGTTTTTTGCCGCGGCGGCCCATTCCGGGGTGCCGGGGCCGGTCCGTTTTTTGCCGCGGCGGCCCATTCCGGGGTGCCGGAGCCGGTCCGTTTTTTGCCGCGGCGGCCCATTCCGGGGTGCCGGGGCCGGTCCGTTTTTTGCCGCGGCGGCCCATTCCGGGGTGCCGGGGCCGGTCCGTTTTTTGCCGCGGCGGCCCATTCCGGGGTGCCGGGGCCGGTCCGTTTTTTGCCGCGGCGGCCCATTCCGGGGGTGCCGGCTCTGGTCCGTTTTTGCCGTGGCGGCCCATTCCGGGGTGCCGGGGCCGGTCCGTTTTTTGCCGCGGCGGCCCATTCCGGGGTGCCGGAGCCGGTCCGTTTTTTGCCGCGGCGGCCCATTCCGGGGTGCCGGCGCCGGTCCGTTTTTTGCCGCGGCGGCCCATTCCGGGGTGCCGGGGCCGGTCCGTTTTTTGCCGCGGCGGCCCATTCCGGGGTGCCGGACCCGGTCCGTTTTTTACCGCGGCGGCCCATTCCGGGGTGCCGGGGCCGGTCCGTTTTTTGCCGCGGCGGCCCATTCCGGGGTGCCGGAGCCGGTCCGTTTTTTTGCCGCGGCGGCCCATTCCGGGGTGCCGGACCCGGTCCGTTTTTTGCCGCGGCGGCCCATTCCGGGGTGCCGGAGCCGGTCCGTTTTTTGCCGCGGCGGCCATTCCGGGGTGCCGGAGCCGGTCCGTTTTTTGCCGCGGCGGCCCATTCCGGGGTGCCGGACCCGGTCCGTTTTTTGCCGCGGCGGCCCATTCCGGGGTGCCGGGGCCGGTCCGTTTTTTGCCGCGGCGGCCCATTCCGGGGTGCCGGCGCTGGTCCGTTTTTTGACGCGGCGGCCCATTCCGGGGTGCCGGCGCCGGTCCGTTTTTTGCCGCGGCGGCCCATTCCGGGGTGCCGGCGCCGGTCCGTTTTTTGCCGCGGCGGCCCATTCCGGGGTGCCGGCGCCGGTCCGTTTTTTGCCGCGGCGGCCCATTCCGGGGTGCCGGGGCCGGTCCGTTTTTTGCCGCGGCGGCCCATTCCGGGGTGCCGGGGCCGGTCCGTTTTTTGCCGCGGCGGCCCATTCCGGGGTGCCGGCGCCGGTCCGTTTTTTGCCGCGGCGGCCCATTCCGGGGTGCCGGGGCCGGTCCGTTTTTTGCCGCGGCGGCCCATTCCGGGCTGCCGGCTCCGGTCCGTTTTTTGCCGCGGCGGCCCATTCCGGGGTGCCGGCGCCGGTCCGTTTTTTGCCGCGGCGGCCCATTCCGGGGTGCCGGGGCCGGTCCGTTTTTTGCCGCGGCGGCCCATTCCGGGGGTGCCGGCTCCGGTCCGTTTTTTGCCGCGGCGGCCCATTCCGGGGTGCCGGCTCCGGTCCGTTTTTTGCCGCGGCGGCCCATTCCGGGGTGCCGGACCCGGTCCGTTTTTTGCCGCGGCGGCCCATTCCGGGGGTGCCGGAGCCGGTCCGTTTTTTGCCGCGGCGGCCCCATTCCGGGGTGCCGGAGCCGGTCCGTTTTTTGCCGCGGCGGCCCATTCCGGGGTGCCGGGGCCGGTCCGTTTTTTGCCGCGGCGGCCCATTCCGGGGTGCCGGACCCGGTCCGTTTTTTGACGCGGCGGCCCATTCCGGGGTGCCGGACCCGGTCCGTTTTTTGACGCGGCGGCCCATTCCGGGGTGCCGGCGCCGGTCCGTTTTTTTGCCGCGGCGGCCCATTCCGGGGTGCCGGCTCCGGTCCGTTTTTTGCCGCGGCGGCCCATTCCGGGGTGCCGGAGCTGGTCCGTTTTTTGCCGCGGCGGCCCATTCCGGGGTGCGGGGCCGGTCCGTTTTTGCCGCGGCGGCCCATTCCGGGGGTGCCGGGGGCCGGTCCGTTTTTTGCCGCGGCGGCCCATTCCGGGGGTGCCGGACCCGGTCCGTTTTTTGCCGCGGCGGCCCATTCCGGGGTGCCGGCGCCGGTCCGTTTTTTGCCGCGGCGGCCCATTCCGGGGTGCCGGGGCCGGTCCGTTTTTTGCCGCAGTGGCCCATTCCGGGCTGCCGGCTCCGGTCCGTTTTTGACGCGGCGGCCCATTCCGGGGTGCCGGGGCCGGTCCGTTTTTTGCCGCGGCGGCCCATTCCGGGGTGCCGGGGCCGGTCCATTTTTTGCCGCGGCGGCCCATTCCGGGGTGCCGGGGCCGGTCCGTTTTTTGCTGCGGCGGCCCATTCCGGGGTGCCGGACCGGTCCGTTTTTTTGCCGCGGCGGCCCATTCCGGGGTGCCGGAGCCGGTCCGTTTTTTGCCGCGGCGGCCCATTCCGGGGTGCCGGAGCCGGTCCGTTTTTTGCCGCGGCGGCCCATTCCGGGGTGCCGGACCCGGTCCGTTTTTTGCCGCGGCGGCCCATTCCGGGGTGCCGGGGCCGGTCCGTTTTTTGCCGCGGCGGCCCATTCCGGGGTGCCGGACCCGGTCCGTTTTTTGCCGCGGCGGCCCATTCCGGGCTGCCGGGGCCGGTCCGTTTTTTGCCGCGGCGGCCCATTCCGGGGTGCCGGCGCCGGTCCGTTTTTTGCCGCGGCGGCCCCATTCCGGGGTGCCGGACCCGGTCCGTTTTTTGCCGCGGCGGCCCATTCCGGGGTGCCGGCGCCGGTCCGTTTTTTGCCGCGGCGGCCCATTCCGGGGGTGCCGGCGCCGGTCCGTTTTTTGCCGCGGCGGCCCATTCCGGGGGTGCCGGACCCGGTCCGTTTTTTGCCGCGGCAGCCCCATTCCGGGGTGCCGGCTCCGGTCCGTTTTTTGACGCGGCGGCCCATTCCGGGGTGCCGGGGCCGGTCCGTTTTTTGCCGCGGCGGCCCATTCCGGGGGTGCCGGACCCAGTCCGTTTTTTGCCACGGTGGCCCATTCCGGGGTGCCGGGGCCGGTCCGTTTTTTGCCGCGGCGGCCCATTCCGGGGTGCCGGGGCCCGGTCCGTTTTTTGCCGCGGCGGCCCATTCCGGGCTGCCGGCTCGGTCCGTTTTTTGCCGCGGCGGCCCATTCCGGGGGTGCCGGGGCCGGTCCGTTTTTTGCCGCGGCGGCCCATTCCGGGGTGCCGGGGCCGGTCCGTTTTTTGCCGCGGCGGCCCATTCCGGGGTGCCGGCGCCGGTCCGTTTTTTTGCCGCGGCGGCCCATTCCGGGGTGCCGGGGCCGGTCCGTTTTTTGCCGCAGTGGCCCATTCCGGGCTGCCGGCTCCGGTCCGTTTTTTGACGCGGCGGCCCATTCCGGGGTGCCGGGGCCGGTCCGTTTTTTGCCGCGGCGGCCCATTCCGGGGTGCCGGGGCCCGGTCCGTTTTTTGCCGCGGCGGCCCATTCCGGGGTGCCGGGGCCGGTCCGTTTTTTGCCGCGGCGGCCCATTCCGGGGTGCCGGAGCCGGTCCGTTTTTTGCCGCGGCGGCCCATTCCGGGGTGCCGGGGCCGGTCCGTTTTTTGCCGCGGCGGCCCATTCCGGGGTGCCGGCTCCGGTCCGTTTTTTTGCCGCGGCGGCCCATTCCGGGGTGCCGGACCCGGTCCGTTTTTTGCCGCGGCGGCCCATTCCGGGGTGCCGGACCCGGTCCGTTTTTTGCCGCGGCGGCCCCATTCCGGGGTGCCGGAGCCGGTCCGTTTTTTGCCGCGGCGGCCCATTCCGGGGGTGCCGGAGCCGGTCCGTTTTTTGCCGCGGCGGCCCATTCCGGGGTGCCGGACCCGGTCCGTTTTTTGCCGCGGCGGCCCATTCCGGGGTGCCGGAGCCGGTCCGTTTTTTGCCGCGGCGGCCCATTCCGGGGTGCCGGCGCCGGTCCGTTTTTTGCCGCGGCGGCCCATTCCGGGGTGCCGGGGCCGGTCCGTTTTTTGCCGCGGCGGCCCATTCCGGGGTGCCGGAGCTGGTCCGTTTTTTGCCGCGGCGGCCCTATCCGGGGTGCCAGGGCCGGTCCGTTTTTTGCCGCGGCGGCCCATTCCGGGGTGCCGGCTCCGGTCCGTTTTTTGCCGCGGCGGCCCATTCCGGGGTGCCGGAGCTGGTCCGTTTTTTGCCGCGGCGGCCCATTCGGGGTGCCGGACCAGGTCCGTTTTTTGCCGCGGCGGCCCATTCCGGGGTGCCGGACCCGGTCCGTTTTTTGCCGTGGCGGCCCATTCCGGGTGCCGGAGCCGGTCCGTTTTTTGCCGCGGCGGCCCATTCCGGGGTGCCGGAGCCGGTCCGTTTTTTGCCGCGGCGGCCCATTCCGGGGTGCCGGCCTCCGGTCCGTTTTTGCCGCGGCGGCCCATTCCGGGGTGCCGGGGCCGGTCCGTTTTTTTGCCGCGGCGGCCCATTCCGGGGTGCCGGACCCGGTCCGTTTTTTGACGCGGCGGCCCATTCCGGGGGTGCGGCTCTGGTCCGTTTTTTGCCGCGGCGGCCCATTCCGGGGTGCCGGAGCCGGTCCGTTTTTTGAGCGGCGGCCCATTCCCGGGTGCCGGCGCCGGTCCGTTTTTTGCCGCGGCGGACCATTCCGGGGTGCCGGGGCCGGTCCGTTTTTTGCCGCGGCGGCCCATTCCGGGGTGCCGGGGCCGGTCCGTTTTTTGCCGCGGCGGCCCATTCCGGGGTGCCGGACCCGGTCCGTTTTTTGCCGCGGCGGCCCATTCCGGGGTGCCGGGGCCGGTCCGTTTTTTGCCGCGGCGGCCCATTCCGGGGTGCCGGCTCTGGTCCGTTTTTTGCCGCGGCGGCCCATTCCGGGGTGCCGGAGCCGGTCCGTTTTTTGCCGCGGCGGCCCATTCCGGGGTGCCGGGGCCGGTCCGTTTTTTGCCGCGGCGGCCCATTCCGGGGTGCCGGAGCCGGTCCGTTTATTTGCCGCGGCGGCCCATTCCGGGGTGCCGGGGCCGGTCCCGTTTTTTGCCGCGGCGGCCCATTCCGGGGTGCCGGGGCCGGTCCGTTTTTTGCCGCGGCGGCCCATTCCGGGGTGCCGGGGCCGGTCCGTTTTTTGCCGCGGCGGCCCATTCCGGGGTGCCGGCTCTGGTCCGTTTTTTGCCGTGGCGGCCCATTCCGGGGGTGCCGGGGCCGGTCCGTTTTTTGCCGCGGCGGCCCATTCCGGGGTGCCGGAGCCGGTCCGTTTTTTGCCGCGGCGGCCCATTCCGGGGTGCCGGCGCCGGTCCGTTTTTTTGCCGCGGCGGCCCATTCCGGGGTGCCGGGGCCGGTCCGTTTTTTGCCGCGGCGGCCCATTCCGGGGTGCCGGACCCGGTCCGTTTTTTTACCGCGGCGGCCCATTCCGGGGTGCCGGGGCCGGTCCGTTTTTTGCCGCGGCGGCCCATTCCGGGGTGCCGGAGCCGGTCCGTTTTTTGCCGCGGCGGCCCATTCCGGGGTGCCGGACCCGGTCCGTTTTTTGCCGCGGCGGCCCATTCCGGGGTGCCGGAGCCGGTCCGTTTTTTGCCGCGGCGGCCCATTCCGGGGTGCCGGAGCCGGTCCGTTTTTTGCCGCGGCGGCCCATTCCGGGGTGCCGGACCCGGTCCGTTTTTTGCCGCGGCGGCCCATTCCGGGGTGCCGGGGCCGGTCCGTTTTTTGCCGCGGCGGCCCATTCCGGGGTGCCGGCGCTGGTCCGTTTTTTGACGCGGCGGCCCATTCCGGGGTGCCGGCGCCGGTCCCGTTTTTTGCCGCGGCGGCCCATTCCGGGGTGCCGGCGCCGGTCCGTTTTTTGCCGCGGCGGCCCATTCCGGGGTGCCGGCGCCGGTCCGTTTTTTGCCGCGGCGGCCCATTCCGGGGTGCCGGGGCCGGTCCGTTTTTTGCGCGGCGGCCCATTCCGGGGTGCCGGGGCCGGTCCGTTTTTTTGCCGCGGCGGCCCATTCCGGGGTGCCGGCGCCGGTCCG
This sequence comes from Phalacrocorax carbo, assembly GCF_963921805.1. Taxonomy (NCBI): domain Eukaryota; kingdom Metazoa; phylum Chordata; class Aves; order Suliformes; family Phalacrocoracidae; genus Phalacrocorax; species Phalacrocorax carbo. Next base: position 13,244 of record NW_026990369.1, on the reverse strand, counting down.
TTTTTTGCCGCGGCGGCCCATTCCGGGGTGCCGGGGCCGGTCGTTTTTTGCCGCGGCGGCCCATTCCGGGGTGCCGGCTCCGGTCCGTTTTTTGCCGCGGCGGCCCATTCCGGGGTGCCGGCTCCGGTCCGTTTTTTGCCGCGGCGGCCCATTCCGGGGTGCCGGACCCGGTCCGTTTTTTGCCGCGGCGGCCCATTCCGGGGTGCCGGAGCCGGTCCGTTTTTGCCGCGGCGGCCCATTCCGGGGTGCCGGAGCCGGTCCGTTTTTTGCCGCGGCGGCCCATTCCGGGGTGCCGGGGCCGGTCCGTTTTTTTGCCGCGGCGGCCCATTCCGGGGTGCCGGACCCGGTCCGTTTTTTGACGCGGCGGCCCATTCCGGGGTGCCAGAGCCGGTCCGTTTTTTGCCGCGGCGGCCCATTCCGGGGTGCCGGAGCCGGTCCGTTTTTTGCCGCGGCGGCCCATTCCGGGGTGCCGGCTCCGGTCCGTTTTTTGCCGCGGCGGCCCATTCCGGGGTGCCGGCGCCGGTCCGTTTTTTGCCGCGGCGGCCCATTCCGGGGTGCCGGACCCGGTCCGTTTTTTTGCCGCGGCGGCCCATTCGGGGTGCCGGAGCCGGTCCGTTTTTTACCGCGGCGGCCCATTCCGGGGTGCCGGGGCCGGTCCGTTTTTTGCCGCGGCGGCCCATTCCGGGGTGCCGGAGCCGGGTCCGTTTTTTGCCGCGGCGGCCCATTCCGGGGTGCCGGACCCGGTCCGTTTTTTGCCGCGGCGGCCCATTCCGGGGTGCGGGCACCGGTCCGTTTTTTGCCGCGGCGGCCCATTCCGGGGTGCCGGGGCCGGTCCGTTTTTTGCCGCGGCGGCCATTCCGGGCTGCCGGCTCTGGTCCGTTTTTTTGCCGTGGCGGCCCATTCCGGGGTGCCGGGGCCGGTCCGTTTTTTGCCGCGGCGGCCCATTCCGGGGTGCGGGCGCCGGTCCGTTTTTTGCCGCGGCGGCCCATTCCGGGGTGCCGGCGCCGGTCCGTTTTTTGCCGCGGCGGCCCATTCCGGGGTGCCGGCGCCGGTCCGTTTTTTGCCGCGGCGGCCCATTCCGGGGTGCCGGCGCCGGTCCGTTTTTGCCGCGGCGGCCCATTCGGGGTGCCGGACCCGGTCCGTTTTTTACCGCGGCGGCCCATTCCGGGGTGCCGGGGCCGGTCCGTTTTTTGCCGCGGCGGCCCATTCCGGGGTGCCGGAGCCGGTCCGTTTTTTGCCGCGGCGGCCCATTCCGGGGTGCGGGCACCGGTCCGTTTTTTGCCGCGGCGGCCCATTCCGGGGTGCCGGGGCCGGTCCGTTTTTTGCCGCGGCGGCCCATTCCGGGCTGCCGGCTCTGGTCCGTTTTTTGCCGTGGCGGCCCATTCCGGGGTGCCGGGGCCGGTCCGTTTTTTTGCCGCGGCGGCCCATTCCGGGGTGCCGGGGCCGGTCCGTTTTTTGCCGCGGCGGCCCATTCCGGGGTGCGGGCGCCGGTCCGTTTTTTTGCCGCGGCGGCCCATTCCGGGGTGCCGGCGCCGGTCCGTTTTTTGCCGCGGCGGCCCATTCCGGGGTGCCGGCTCCGGTCCGTTTTTTGCCGCGGCGGCCCATTCCGGGTGCCGGACCCGGTCCGTTTTTTACCGCGGCGGCCCATTCCGGGGGTGCCGGGGGCCGGTCCGTTTTTTGCCGCGGCGGCCCATTCCGGGTGCCGGACCCGGTCCGTTTTTTGCCGCGCCGGCCCATTCCGGGGTGCCAGAGCCGGTCCGTTTTTTGCCGCGGCGGCCCATTCCGGGGTGCCGGAACCGGTCCGTTTTTTGCCGCGGCGGCCATTCCGGGGTGCCGGCTCCGGTCCGTTTTTTGCCGCGGGCGGCCCATTCCGGGGTGCCGGCGCCGGTCCGTTTTTTGCCGCGGCGGCCCATTCCGGGGTGCCGGGGCCGGTCCGTTTTTTTGCCGCGGCGGCCCATTCCGGGGTGCCGGAGCCGGTCCGTTTTTTACCGCGGCGGCCCATTCCGGGGTTGCCGGGGCCGGTCCGTTTTTTGCCGCGGCGGCCCATTCCGGGGTGCCGGAGCCGGTCCGTTTTTTGCCGCGGCGGCCCATTCCGGGGTGCCGGACCCGGTCCGTTTTTTTGCCGCGGCGGCCCATTCCGGGGTGCGGGCACCGGTCCGTTTTTTTTGCCGCGGCGGCCCATTCCGGGGTGCCGGGGCCGGTCCGTTTTTTGCCGCGGCGGCCCATTCCGGGCTGCCGGCTCTGGTCCGTTTTTTGCCGTGGCGGCCCATTCCGGGGTGCCGGGGCCGGTCCGTTTTTTGCCGCGGCTGGGCCCATTCCGGGGTGCGGGCGCCGGTCCGTTTTTTGCCGCGGCGGCCCATTCCGGGGTGCCGGCGCCGGTCCGTTTTTTGCCGCGGCGGCCCATTCGGGGTGCCGGCGCCGGTCCGTTTTTTGCCGCGGCGGCCCATTCCGGGGGTGCCGGCGCCGGTCCGTTTTTTTGCCGCGGCGGCCCATTCCGGGGTGCCGGACCCGGTCCGTTTTTTACCGCGGCGGCCCATTCCGGGGTGCCGGGGCCGGTCCGTTTTTTGCCGCGGCGGCCCATTCCGGGGGTGCCGGGGCCAGTCCGTTTTTTGCCGCGGCGGCCCATTCCGGGGTGCCGGCGCCGGTCCGTTTTTTGCCGCGGCGGCCCATTCCGGGGTGCCGGGGCCCGGTCCGTTTTTTGCCGCGGCGGCCCATTCCGGGGTGCCGGGGCCCGGTCCGTTTTTTGCCGCGGCGGCCCATTCCGGGGTGCCGGAGCCGGTCCGTTTTTTGCCGCGGCGGCCCATTCCGGGCTGCCGGACCCGGTCCGTTTTTTGCCGCGGCGGCCCATTCCGGGGTGCCGGGGCCGGTCCGTTTTTTGCCGCGGCGGCCCATTCCGGGGTGCCGGGCCGGTCCGTTTTTTGCCGCGGCGGCCCATTCCGGGGTGCCGGCGCCGGTCCGTTTTTTGCCGCGGCGGCCCATTCCGGGGTGCCGGCGCCGGTCCGTTTTTTGCCGCGGCGGCCCATTCCGGGGTGCCGGCGCCGGTCCGTTTTTTGCCGCGGCGGCCCATTCCGGGGTGCGGGCGCCGGTCCGTTTTTTGCCGCGGCGGCCCATTCCGGGGTGCCGGACCCGGTCCGTTTTTTGCCGCGGCGGCCCATTCCGGGGTGCCGGCGCCGGTCCGTTTTTTGCCGCGGCGGCCCATTCCGGGGTGCCGGACCCGGTCCGTTTTTTGCCGCGGCGGCCCATTCCGGGGTGCCGGACCCGGTCCGTTTTTTGCCGCGGCGGCCCATTCCGGGGTGCCGGGGTTCGGTCCGTTTTTTGCCGCGGCGGCCCATTCCGGGGTGCCGGAGCCGGTCCGTTTTTTGCCGCGGCGGCCCATTCCGGGGTGCCGGCTCCGGTCCGTTTTTTGCCGCGGCGGCCCATTCCGGGGTGCCGGCTCCGGTCCGTTTTTTGCCGCGGCGGCCCATTCCGGGGTGCCGGACCCGGTCCGTTTTTTGCCGCGGCGGCCCATTCCGGGGTGCCGGGGCCGGTCCGTTTTTTGCCGCGGCGGCCCATTCCGGGGTGCCGGCGCCGGTCCGTTTTTTGCCGCGGCGGCCCATTCCGGGGTGCCGGGGCCGTTTTTGCCGCGGCGGCCCATTCCGGGGTGCCGGCGCCGGTCCGTTTTTTTGCCGCGGCGGCCCATTCCGGGCTGCCGGACCCGGTCCGTTTTTTGACGCGGCGGCCCATTCCGGGTGCCAGGGCCGGTCCGTTTTTTGCCGCGGTGGCCCATTCCGGGGTGCCGGCGCCGGTCCGTTTTTTGCCGCGGCGGCCCATTCCGGGGTGCCAGAGCCGGTCCGTTTTTTGCCGCGGCGGCCCATTCCGGGGGTGCCGGCTCCGGTCCGTTTTTTGCCGCGGCGGCCCATTCCGGGGTGCTGGACCCGGTCCGTTTTTTGCCGCGGCGGCCCATTCCGGGGTGCCGGAGTCGGTCCGTTTTTTGCCGCGGCGGCCCATTCCGGGGGTGCCGGCGCCGGTCCGTTTTTTGCCGCGGCGGCCCATTCCGGGCTGCCGGCTCCGGTCCGTTTTTTGCCGCGGCGGCCCATTCCGGGGGTACCGGGGCCGGTCCGTTTTTTGCCGCGGCGGCCCATTCCGGGGTGCCGGGGCCGGTCCGTTTTTTGCCGCGGCGGCCCATTCCGGGGTGCCGGACCCGGTCCGTTTTTTGCCGCGGCGGCCCATTCCGGGGTGCCGGGGCCGGTCCGTTTTCTGCCGCGGCGGCCCATTCCGGGGGTGCCGGCTCCGGTCCGTTTTTTGCCGCGGCGGCCCATTCCGGGGTGCCGGGGCCGGTCCGTTTTTTGCCGCGGCGGCCCATTCCGGGGTGCCGGGGCCGGTCCGTTTTTTGCCGCGGCGGCCCATTCCGGGGTGCCGGCGCCGGTCCGTTTTTTGCCGCGGCGGCCCATTCCGGGGTGCCGGAGCCGGTCCGTTTTTTTGCCGCGGCGGCCCATTCCGGGGTGCCGGCTCCGGTCCGTTTTTTGCCGCGGCGGCCCATTCCGGGGTGCCGGACCCGGTCCGTTTTTTGCCGCGGCGGCCCATTCCGGGGTGCCGGGGCCCGGTCCGTTTTTTGCCGCGGCGGCCCATTCCGGGTTGCCGGGGCTGGTCCGTTTTTTGCCGCGGCGGCCCATTCCGGGCTGCCGGCTCCGGTCCGTTTTTTTGCCGCGGCGGCCCATTCCGGGGTGCGGGCGCCGGTCCGTTTTTTGCCGCGGCGGCCCATTCCGGGGTGCCGGCTCCGGTCCGTTTTTTGCCGCGGCGGCCCATTCCGGGGTGCCGGCGCCGGTCCGTTTTTTGCCGCGGCGGCCCATTCCGGGGTGCCGGCTCCGGTCCGTTTTTTGCCGCGGCGGCCCATTCCGGGCTGCCGGCTCCGGTCCGTTTTTTGCCGCGGCGGCCCATTCCGGGGTGCCGGCGCCGGTCCGTGTTTTGCCGCGGCGGCCCATTCCGGGGTGCCGGCTCCGGTCCGTTTTTTGCCGCGGCGGCCCATTCCGGGGTGCCGGAGCCGGTCCGTTTTTTGCCGCGGCGGCCCATTCCGGGGTGCCGGGGCCGGTCCGTTTTTTGCCGCGGCGGCCCATTCCGGGGTGCCGGGGCCGGTCCGTTTTTTGCCGCGGCGGCCCATTCCGGGGTGCCGGATCCGGTCCGTTTTTTGACGCGGCGGCCCATTCCGGGGTGCCGGACCCGGTCCGTTTTTTGCCGCGGCGGCCCATTCCGGGGTGCCGGCTCCGGTCCGTTTTTTGCCGCGGCGGCCCATTCCGGGGTGCCGGACCCGGTCCGTTTTTTGCCGCGGCGGCCCATTCCGGGGTGCCGGGGCCGGTCCGTTTTTTGCCGCGGCGGCCCATTCCGGGGTGCCGGACCCGGTCCGTTTTTTACCGCGGCGGCCCATTCCGGGGTGCCGGGGCCGGTCCGTTTTTTGCCGCGGCGGCCCATTCCGGGGTGCCGGACCCGGTCCGTTTTTTGCCGCGGCGGCCCATTCCGGGGTGCCGGACCCGGTCCGTTTTTTGCCGCGGCGGCCCATTCCGGGGTGCCGGGGCCGGTCCGTTTTTTGCCGCGGCGGCCCATTCCGGGGTGCCGGCTCCGGTCCGTTTTTTGCCGCGGCGGCCCATTCCGGGGTGCCGGAGCCGGTCCGTTTTTTGCCGCGGCGGCCCATTCCGGGGTGCCGGGGCCGGTCCGTTTTTTGCCGCGGCGGCCCATTCCGGGGTGCCGGGGCCGGTCCGTTTTTTGCCGCGGCGGCCCATTCCGGGGTGCCGGGGCCGGTCCGTTTTTTGCCGCGGCGGCCCATTCCGGGGTGCGGGCGCCGGTCCGTTTTTTGCCGCGGCGGCCCATTCCGGGGTGTCGGGGCCGGTCCGTTTTTTGCCGTGGCGGCCCATTCCGGGGTGCCGGCGCCGGTCCATTTTTTGCCGCGGCGGCCCATTCCGGGCTGCCGGCTCCGGTCCGTTTTTTGCCGCGGCGGCCCATTCCGGGGTGCCGGCGCCGGTCCGTTTTTTGCCGCGGCGGCCCATTCCGGGGTGCCGGCTCCGGTCCGTTTTTTGCCGCGGCGGCCCATTCCGGGGTGCCGGAGCCGGTCCGTTTTTTGCCGCGGCGGCCCATTCCGGGGGTGCCGGACCCGGTCCGTTTTTTTGCCGCGGCGGCCCATTCCGGGGTGCCGGAGCCGGTCCGTTTTTTGCCGCGGCGGCCCATTCCGGGGTGCGGGCACCGGTCCGTTTTTTGCCGCGGCGGCCCATTCCGGGGTGCCGGGGCCGGTCCGTTTTTTGCCGCGGCGGCCCATTCCGGGCTGCCGGCTCTGGTCCGTTTTTTGCCGTGGCGGCCCATTCCGGGGTGCCGGGGCCGGTCCGTTTTTTGCCGCGGCGGCCCATTCCGGGGTGCCGGGGCCGGTCCGTTTTTTGCCGCGGCGGCCCATTCCGGGGTGCGGGCGCCGGTCCGTTTTTTTGCCGCGGCGGCCCATTCCGGGGTGCCGGCGCCGGTCCGTTTTTTGCCGCGGCGGCCCATTCCGGGGTGCCGGCTCCGGTCCGTTTTTTGCCGCGGCGGCCCATTCCGGGGTGCCGGACCCGGTCCGTTTTTTACCGCGGCGGCCCATTCCGGGGTGCCGGGGCCGGTCCGTTTTTTGCCGCGGCGGCCCATTCCGGGGTGCCGGACCCGGTCCGTTTTTTGCCGCGCCGGCCCATTCCGGGGTGCCAGAGCCGGTCCGTTTTTTGCCGCGGCGGCCCATTCCGGGGTGCCGGAACCGGTCCGTTTTTTGCCGCGGCGGCCCATTCCGGGGTGCCGGCTCCGGTCCGTTTTTTGCCGCGGCGGCCCATTCCGGGGTGCCGGCGCCGGTCCGTTTTTTTGCCGCGGCGGCCCATTCCGGGGTGCCGGGGCCGGTCCGTTTTTTGCCGCGGCGGCCCATTCCGGGGTGCCGGAGCCGGTCCGTTTTTACCGCGGCGGCCCATTCCGGGGTGCCGGGGCGGTCCGTTTTTTGCCGCGGCGGCCCATTCCGGGGTGCCGGAGCCGGTCCGTTTTTTGCCGCGGCGGCCCATTCCGGGGGTGCCGGACCCGGTCCGTTTTTTTGCCGCGGCGGCCCATTCCGGGGTGCGGGCACCGGTCCGTTTTTGCCGCGGCGGCCCATTCCGGGGTGCCGGGGCCGGTCCGTTTTTTGCCGCGGCGGCCCATTCCGGGCTGCCGGCTCTGGTCCGTTTTTTGCCGTGGCGGCCCATTCGGGGTGCCGGGGCCGGTCCGTTTTTTGCCGCGGCGGCCCATTCCGGGGTGCGGGCGCCGGTCCGTTTTTTGCCGCGGCGGCCCATTCCGGGGTGCCGGCGCCGGTCCGTTTTTTGCCGCGGCGGCCCATTCCGGGGTGCCGGCGCCGGTCCGTTTTTTGCCGCGGCGGCCCATTCCGGGGTGCCGGCGCCGGTCCGTTTTTTGCCGCGGCGGCCCATTCCGGGGTGCCGGACCCGTCCGTTTTTTACCGCGGCGGCCCATTCCGGGGTGCCGGGGCCGGTCCGTTTTTTGCCGCGGCGGCCCATTCCGGGGTGCCGGGGCCAGTCCGTTTTTTTGCCGCGGCGGCCCATTCCGGGGTGCCGGCGCCGGTCCGTTTTTTGCCGCGGCGGCCCATTCCGGGGTGCCGGGGCCGGTCCGTTTTTTGCCGCGGCGGCCCATTCCGGGGTGCCGGGGCCCGGTCCGTTTTTTGCCGCGGCGGCCCATTCCGGGGTGCCGGAGCCGGTCCGTTTTTTGCCGCGGCGGCCCATTCCGGGCTGCCGGACCCGGTCCGTTTTTTGCCGCGGCGGCCCATTCCGGGGTGCCGGGGCCGGTCCGTTTTTTGCCGCGGCGGCCCATTCCGGGGTGCCGGGGCCGGTCCGTTTTTTGCCGCGGCGGCCCATTCCGGGGGTGCCGGAGTCGGTCCGTTTTTTGCCGCGGCGGCCCATTCCGGGGGTGCCGGCGCCGGTCCGTTTTTTGCCGCGGCGGCCCATTCCGGGGTGCCGGCGCCGGTCCGTTTTTTGCCGCGGCGGCCCATTCCGGGGTGCCGGCGCCGGTCCGTTTTTTGCCGCGGCGGCCCATTCCGGGGTGCGGGCGCCGGTCCGTTTTTTGCCGCGGCGGCCCATTCCGGGGTGCCGGACCCGGTCCGTTTTTTGCCGCGGCGGCCCATTCCGGGGTGCCGGCGCCGGTCCGTTTTTTGCCGCGGCGGCCCATTCCGGGGTGCCGGACCCGGTCCGTTTTTTGCCGCGGCGGCCCATTCCGGGATGCCGGACCCGGTCCGTTTTTTGCCGCGGCGGCCCATTCCGGGGTGCCGGGGTTCGGTCCGTTTTTTGCCGCGGCGGCCCATTCCGGGGTGCGGAGCCGGTCCGTTTTTTGCCGCGGCGGCCCATTCCGGGGTGCCGGCTCCGGTCCGTTTTTTGCCGCGGCGGCCCATTCCGGGGTGCCGGCTCCGGTCCGTTTTTTGCCGCGGCGGCCCATTCCGGGGTGCCGGACCCGGTCCGTTTTTTGCCGCGGCGGCCCATTCCGGGGTGCCGGGGCCGGTCCGTTTTTTGCCGCGGCGGCCCATTCCGGGGTGCCGGCGCCGGTCCGTTTTTTGCCGCGGCGGCCCATTCCGGGGTGCCGGGGCCGGTCCGTTTTTTGCCGCGGCGGCCCATTCCGGGGTGCCGGCGCCGGTCCGTTTTTTGCCGCGGCGGCCCATTCCGGGCTGCCGGACCCGGTCCGTTTTTTGACGCGGCGGCCCATTCCGGGTGCCAGGGCCGGTCCGTTTTTTGCCGCGGTGGCCCATTCCGGGGTGCCGGCGCCGGTCCGTTTTTTGCCGCGGCGGCCCATTCCGGGGTGCCAGAGCCGGTCCGTTTTTTGCCGCGGCGGCCCATTCCGGGGTGCCGGCTCCGGTCCGTTTTTTGCCGCGGCGGCCCATTCCGGGGTGCCGGACCCGGTCCGTTTTTTGCCGCGGCGGCCCATTCCGGGGTGCCGGAGTCGGTCCGTTTTTTGCCGCGGCGGCCCATTCCGGGGTGCCGGCGCCGGTCCGTTTTTTGCCGCGGCGGCCCATTCCGGGCTGCCGGCTCCGGTCCGTTTTTTGCCGCGGCGGCCCATTCCGGGGTACCGGGGCCGGTCCGTTTTTTGCCGCGGCGGCCCATTCCGGGGTGCCGGGGCCGGTCCGTTTTTTGCCGCGGCGGCCCATTCCGGGGTGCCGGACCCGGTCCGTTTTTGCCGCGGCGGCCCATTCCGGGGTGCCGGGGCCGGTCCGTTTTCTGCCGCGGCGGCCCATTCCGGGGGTGCCGGCTCCGGTCCGTTTTTTGCCGCGGCGGCCCATTCCGGGGTGCCGGGGCCGGTCAGTTTTTTGCCGCGGCGGCCCATTCCGGGGTGCCGGGGCCGGTCCGTTTTTTGCCGCGGCGGCCCATTCCGGGGTGCCGGGGCCGGTCCGTTTTTTGCCGCGGCGGCCCATTCCGGGGTGCCGGGGCCGGTCCGTTTTTTACCGCGGCGGCCCATTCCGGGCTGCCGGCTCCGGTCCGTTTTTTGCCGCGGCGGCCCATTCCGGGGTGCCGGGGCCGGTCCGTTTTTTGCCGCGGCGGCCCATTCCGGGGTGCCGGACCCGGTCCGTTTTTTGCCGCGGCGGCCCATTCCGGGGTGCCGGGGCCGGTCCGTTTTTTGCCGCGGCGGCCCATTCCGGGGTGCTGGCTCCGGTCCGTTTTTTTGCCGCGGCGGCCCATTCCGGGGTGCCGGACCCGGTCCGTTTTTTGCCGCGGCGGCCCATTCCGGGGTGCCGGGGCCCGGTCCGTTTTTTGCCGCGGCGGCCCATTCCGGGTTGCCGGGGCTGGTCCGTTTTTTGCCGCGGCGGCCCATTCCGGGCTGCCGGCTCCGGTCCGTTTTTTGCCGCGGCGGCCCATTCCGGGGTGCGGGCGCCGGTCCGTTTTTTGCCGCGGCGGCCCATTCCGGGGTGCCGGCTCCGGTCCGTTTTTTGCCGCGGCGGCCCATTCCGGGGTGCCGGCGCCGGTCCGTTTTTTGCCGCGGCGGCCCATTCCGGGGTGCCGGCTCCGGTCCGTTTTTTGCCGCGGCGGCCCATTCCGGGCTGCCGGCTCCGGTCCGTTTTTTGCCGCGGCGGCCCATTCCGGGGGTGCCGGCGCCGGTCCGTGTTTTGCCGCGGCGGCCCATTCCGGGGTGCCGGCTCCGGTCCGTTTTTTGCCGCGGCGGCCCATTCCGGGGTGCCGGAGCCGGTCCGTTTTTTGCCGCGGCGGCCCATTCCGGGGTGCCGGGGCCGGTCCGTTTTTTGCCGCGGCGGCCCATTCCGGGGTGCCGGGGCCGGTCCGTTTTTTTGCCGCGGCGGCCCATTCCGGGGTGCCGGATCCGGTCCGTTTTTTTGACGCGGCGGCCCATTCCGGGGTGCCGGACCCGGTCCGTTTTTTGCCGCGGCGGCCCATTCCGGGGTGCCGGCTCCGGTCCGTTTTTTGCCGCGGCGGCCCATTCCGGGGTGCCGGACCCGGTCCGTTTTTTGCCGCGGCGGCCCATTCCGGGGTGCCGGGGCCGGTCCGTTTTTTGCCGCGGCGGCCCATTCCGGGGTGCCGGACCCGGTCCGTTTTTTACCGCGGCGGCCCATTCCGGGGTGCCGGGGCCGGTCCGTTTTTTGCCGCGGCGGCCCATTCCGGGGTGCCGGACCCGGTCCGTTTTTTGCCGCGGCGGCCCATTCCGGGGTGCCGGACCCGGTCCGTTTTTTGCCGCGGCGGCCCATTCCGGGGTGCCGGGGCCGGTCCGTTTTTTGCCGCGGCGGCCCATTCCGGGGGTGCCGGCTCCGGTCCGTTTTTTTGCCGCGGCGGCCCATTCCGGGGGTGCCGGAGCCGGTCCGTTTTTTGCCGCGGCGGCCCATTCCGGGGTGCCGGGGCCGGTCCGTTTTTTGCCGCGGCGGCCCATTCCGGGGTGCCGGGGCCGGTCCGTTTTTTTGCCGCGGCGGCCCATTCCGGGGTGCCGGGGCCGGTCCGTTTTTTGCCGCGGCGGCCCATTCCGGGGTGCGGGCGCCGGTCCGTTTTTTGCCGCGGCGGCCCATTCCGGGGTGTCGGGGCCGGTCCGTTTTTTTGCCGTGGCGGCCCATTCCGGGGTGCCGGCGCCGGTCCATTTTTTGCCGCGGCGGCCCATTCCGGGCTGCCGGCTCCGGTCCGTTTTTTGCCGCGGCGGCCCATTCCGGGGTGCCGGCGCCGGTCCGTTTTTTGCCGCGGCGGCCCATTCCGGGGTGCCGGCTCCGGTCCGTTTTTTGCCGCGGCGGCCCATTCCGGGGTGCCGGAGCCGGTCCGTTTTTTGCCGCGGCGGCCCATTCCGGGGTGCCGGACCCGGTCCGTTTTTTGCCGCGGCGGCCCATTCCAGGGTGCCGGGGCCGGTCCGTTTTTTGCCGCGGCGGCCCATTCCGGGGTGCCGGATCCGGTCCGTTTTTTGACGCGGCGGCCCATTCCGGGGTGCCGGCGCCGGTCCGTTTTTTGCCGCGGCGGCCCATTCCGGGGGTGCCGGCTCCGGTCCGTTTTTTGCCGCGGCGGCCCATTCCGGGGTGCCGGAGCTGGTCCGTTTTTTGCCGCGGCGGCCCATTCCGGGGTGCCGGGGCCGGTCCGTTTTTTGCCGCGGCGGCCCATTCCGGGGTGCCGGACCCGGTCCGTTTTTTGCCGCGGCGGCCCATTCCGGGGTGCCGGCGCCGGTCCGTTTTTTGCCGCGGCGGACCATTCCGGGGTGCCGGGGCCGGTCCGTTTTTTGCCGCAGCGGCCCATTCCGGGGTGCCGGGGCCGGTCCGTTTTTTGACGCGGCGGCCCATTCCGGGGTGCCGGGGCCGGTCCGTTTTTTGCCGCGGCGGCCCATTCCGGGGTGCCGGGGCCGGTCCATTTTTTGCCGCGGCGGCCCATTCCGGGGTGCCGGGGCCGGTCCGTTTTTTGCCGCGGCGGCCCATTCCGGGGTGCCGGCGCCGGTCCGTTTTTTGCCGCGGCGGCCCATTCCGGGGTGCCGGACCCGGTCCGTTTTTTGCCGCGGCGGCCCATTCCGGGGTGCCGGAGCCGGTCCGTTTTTTGCCGCGGCGGCCCATTCCGGGGTGCCGGACCCGTCCGTTTTTTGCCGCGGCGGCCCATTCCGGGGTGCCGGGGCCGGTCCGTTTTTTGCCGCGGCGGCCCATTCCGGGGTGCCGGACCCGGTCCGTTTTTTGCCGCGGCGGCCCATTCCGGGCTGCCGGGGCCGGTCCGTTTTTTGCCGCGGCGGCCCATTCCGGGGTGCCGGCGCCGGTCCGTTTTTTGCCGCGGCGGCCCATTCCGGGGTGCCGGACCCGGTCCGTTTTTTGCCGCGGCGGCCCATTCCGGGGTGCCGGCGCCGGTCCGTTTTTTTGCCGCGGCGGCCCATTCCGGGGTGCCGGCGCCGGTCCGTTTTTTGCCGCGGCGGCCCATTCCGGGGTGCCGGACCCGGTCCGTTTTTTGCCGCGGCAGCCCATTCCGGGGTGCCGGCTCCGGTCCGTTTTTTGACGCGGCGGCCCATTCCGGGGTGCCGGGGCCGGTCCGTTTTTTGCCGCGGCGGCCCATTCCGGGGTGCCGGACCCAGTCCGTTTTTTGCCACGGTGGCCCATTCCGGGGTGCCGGGGCCGGTCCGTTTTTTGCCGCGGCGGCCCATTCCGGGGTGCCGGGGCCGGTCCGTTTTTTGCCGCGGCGGCCCATTCCGGGCTGCCGGCTCCGGTCCGTTTTTTGCCGCGGCGGCCCATTCCGGGGTGCCGGGGCCGGTCCGTTTTTTGCCGCGGCGGCCCATTCCGGGGTGCCGGAGTCGGTCCAATTTTTGCCGCGGCGGCCCATTCCGGGGTGCCGGCGCCGGTCCGTTTTTTGCCGCGGCGGCCCATTCCGGGGTGCCGGGGCCGGTCCGTTTTTTGCCGCAGTGGCCCATTCCGGGCTGCCGGCTCGGTCCGTTTTTTGACGCGGCGGCCCATTCCGGGGTGCCGGGGCCGGTCCGTTTTTTGCCGCGGCGGCCCATTCCGGGGTGCCGGGGCCGGTCCGTTTTTTGCCGCGGCGGCCCATTCCGGGGTGCCGGGGCCGGTCCGTTTTTTGCCGCGGCGGCCCATTCCGGGGTGCCGGAGCCGGTCCGTTTTTTGCCGCGGCGGCCCATTCCGGGGTGCCGGGGCCGGTCCGTTTTTTGCCGCGGCGGCCCATTCCGGGGTGCCGGCTCCGGTCCGTTTTTTGCCGCGGCGGCCCATTCCGGGGTGCCGGAGCCGGTCCGTTTTTTGCCGCGGCGGCCCATTCCGGGGTGCCGGGGCCGGTCCGTTTTTTGCCGCGGCGGCC
>NW_026990368.1:0-48128 GCF_963921805.1 Phalacrocorax carbo | reverse complement strand
CCGGCACCCCGGAATGGGCCGCCGCGGTAAAAAACGGACCGGCCCCGGCACCCCGGAATGGGCCGCCGCGGCAAAAAACGGACCGGCCCTGGCACCCCGGATAGGGCCGCCGCGGCAAAAAAATGACCAGCTCCGGCACCCGGAATGGGCCGCCGTGGCAAAAAACGGACCGGGTCCGGCACCCTGGAATGGGCCGCCGCAGCAAAAAACGGACCGGCTCCGGCACCCCGGAATGGGCCGCCGCCGTCAAAAAACGGACCGGCTCTGGCACCCCGGAATGGGCCGCCGCGTCAAAAAACGGACCGGCCCCGGCACCCCGGAATGGGCCGCCGCGGCAAAAAACGGACCGGGTCCGGCACCCCGGAATGGGCCGCCGCGGCAAAAAACGGACCGGGTCCGGCACCCCGGAATGGGCCGCCGCGCTAAAAAAAACGGACCGGAGCCGGCACCCCGGAATGGGCCGCCGCGGCAAAAAACGGACCGGCCCCGGCACCCCGGAAATGGGCCGCCGCAGTAAAAAACGGACCGGCCCCGGCACCCCGGAATGGGCCGCCGCGGCAAAAAAACGGACCGGCCCCGGCACCCCGGAATGGGCCGCCGCGGTAAAAACGGACCGGCCCCGGCACCCCGGAATGGGCCGCCGCGGCAAAAAACGGACCGGCCCTGGGCACCCCGGATAGGGCCGCCGCGGCAAAAAATGGACCAGCTCCGGCACCCCGGAATGGGCCGCCGTGGCAAAAAACGGACCGGGTCCGGCACCCTGGAATGGGCCGCCGCAGCAAAAAACGGACCGGCTCCGGCACCCCGGAATGGGCCGCCGCGGCAAAAAACGGACCAGAGCCGGCACCCCGGAATGGGCCGCCGCGGCAAAAAAACGGACCAGAGCCGGCACCCCGGAATGGGCCGCCGCGGCAAAAAACGGACCGGCTCTGGCACCCCCGGAATGGCCGCCGCGGCAAAAATCGGACCGCTCTGGCACCCTGGAATGGGCCGCCGCGGCAAAAAACGGACCGGAGCCGGCACCCCGGAATGGGCCGCCGCGGCAAAAAACGACCGGCTCCGGCACCCCGGAATGGGCCGCCGCGGCAAAAAAACAACCGGCCCCGGCACCCCGGAATGGGCCGCCCGCGGCAAAAACGGACCGGCCCCGGCACCCCGGAATGGGCCGCCGTGGCAAAAAAACGGACCGGCCCTGGCACCCCGGAATGGGCCGCCGCGTCAAAAAACGGACCGGGTCCGGCACCCCGGAATGGGCCGCCGCGGCAAAAAAAACGGACCGGAGCCGGCCCCCCCGGAATGGGCCGCCGCGGCAAAAAACGGACCGGCCCCGGCACCCCGGAATGGGGCCGCCGCGGGCAAAAAAACGGACCGGCGCCCGGCACCCCGGAATGGGCCGCCGCGGCAAAAAACGGACCGACTCCGGCACCCCCGGAATGGGCCGCCGCGGCAAAAAAACGGACCGGCCCCGGCACCCCGGAATGGGCCGCCGCGGCAAAAAACGGACCGGCCCCGGCACCCCGGAATGGGCCGCCGCGTCAAAAAACGGACCGGAGCCGGCCCCCCCGGAATGGGCTGCCGCGGGCAAAAAAACGGACCGGGTCCGGCACCCCGGAATGGGCTGCCGCGGCAAAAAACGGACCGGCCCCCGGCACCCCGGAATGGGCCGCCGCGGCAAAAAACGGACCGGCCCCGGCACCCCGGAATGGGCCGCCGCGTCAAAAAACGGACCGGCGCCGGCACCCCGGGGAATGGGCCGCCGCGGCAAAAAACGGACCGGCCCCAGCACCCCGGAATGGGCCGCCGCGGCAAAAAACGGACCGGCGCCGGCACCCCGGAATGGGCCGCCGCGGCAAAAAACGGACCGGCCCCGGCACCCCGGAATGGGCCGCCGCGGCAAAAAACGGACCGGCCCCGGCACCCCGGAATGGGCCGCCGCGGCAAAAAACGGACCGGAGCCGGCCCCCCGGAATGGGCTGCCGCGGCAAAAAACGGACCGGCCCCAGCACCCCGGAATGGTCCGCCGCGTCAAAAAACGGACCGGCGCCGGCACCCCGGAATGGGCCGCCGCGGCAAAAAACGGACCGGCTCCGGCACCCCGGAATGGGCCGCCGCGACAAAAAACGGACCGGCGCCGGCACCCCGGAATGGGCCGCCGCGGCAAAAAACGGACCGGCGCCGGCACCCCGGAATGGGCCGCCGCGGCAAAAAACGGACCGGCCCCGGCAGCCCGGAATGGGCCGCCGCGGCAAAAAACGGAAAAAAACGGACCGGAGCCGGCACCCCGGAATGGGCCGCCGCGGCAAAAAACGGACCGGCCCCGGCACCCCGGAATGGGCCGCCGCGGCAAAAAACGGACCGGCCCCGGCACCCCGGAATGGGCCGCCGCGGCAAATAACGGACCGGAGCCGGCACCCCGGAATGGGCTGCCGCGGCAAAAAACGGACCGGCTCTGGCACCCCGGAATGGGCCGCCGCGTCAAAAAACGGACCGGCCCCGGCACCCCGGAATGGGCCGCCGCGGCAAAAAACGGACCGGCCCCGGCACCCCGGAATGGGCCGCCGCGGCAAAAAACGGACCGGGTCCGGCACCCCGGAATGGGCCGCCGCGGCAAAAAACGGACCAGAGCTGGCACCCCGGAATGGGCCGCCGCGGCAAAAAACGGACCAGAGCCGGCACCCCGGAATGGGCCGCCGCGGCAAAAAACGGAGCGGCTCCGGCACCCCGGAATGGGCCGCCGCGGCAAAAAACGGACCGGCTCCGGCACCCCGGAATGGGCCGCCGCGTCAAAAAACGGACCGGAGCCGGCACCCGGGAATGGGCCGCCGCAGCAAAAACGGACCGGGTCCGGCACCCCGGAATGGGCCGCCGCGGCAAAAAACGGACCAGAGCCGGCACCCCGGAATGGGCCGCCGCGTCAAAAAACGGACCAGAGCCGGCACCCCGGAATGGGCCGCCGCGGCAAAAACGGACCGGCTCTGGCACCCCGGAATGGGCCGCCGCGGCAAAAATCGGACCGGCTCTGGCACCCCGGAATGGGCCGCCGCGGCAAAAATCGGACCGGCTCTGGCACCCTGGAATGGGCCGCCGCGGCAAAAAACGGACCGGAGCCGGCACCCCGGAATGGGCCGCCGCGGCAAAAAACGGACCGGCCCCGGCACCCGGAATGGGCCGCCGCGGCAAAAAACAACCGGCCCCGGCACCCCGGAATGGGCCGCCGCGTCAAAAAACGGACCGGCCCCGGCACCCCGGAATGGGCCGCCGCGGCAAAAAACGGACCGGCCCTGGCACCCCGGAATGGGCCGCCGCGGCAAAAAACGGACCGGCCCCGGCACCCCGGAATGGGCCGCCGCGGCAAAAAACGGACCGGCTCCGGCACCCCGGAATGGGCCGCCGCGACAAAAAACGGACCGGCGCCGGCACCCCGAATGGGCCGCCGCGGCAAAAAACGGACCGGAGCCGGCACCCCGGAATGGGCCGCCGCGGCAAAAAACGGACCGGCGCCGGCACCCCGGAATGGGCCGCCGCGGCAAAAAACGGACCGGCGCCGGCACCCGGAATGGGCCGCCGCGGCAAAAAACGGACCGGGGCCCCGGCACCCCGGAATGGGCTGCCGCGGCAAAAAACGGACCGGCCCCGGCACCCCGGAATGGGCCGCCGCGTCAAAAAACGGACCGGCTCCGGCACCCCGGAATGGGCCGCCGCGGCAAAAAACGGACCGGCGCCGGCACCCCGGAATGGGCCGCCGCGTCAAAAAACGGACCGGGTCCGGCACCCCGGAATGGGCCGCCGCGGCAAAAAACGGACCGGAGCCGGCACCCCGGAATGGGCCGCCGCGGCAAAAAACGACCGGCGCCGGCACCCCGGAATGGGCCGCCGCGGCAAAAAACGGACCGGCTCCGGCACCCCGGAATGGGCCGCCGCGGCAAAAAACAGACCGGCGCCGGCACCCCGGAATGGGCCGCCGCGGCAAAAAACGGACCGGGTCCGGCACCCCGGAATGGGCCGCCGCGGCAAAAAACGGACCGGCCCCGGCAGCCCGGAATGGGCCGCCGCGGCAAAAAAACGGACCGGGTCCGGCACCCCGGAATGGGCCGCCGCGGCAAAAAACGGACCGGCTCTGGCACCCCGGAATGGGCCGCCGCGGCAAAAACGGACCGGCCCCGGCACCCCGGAATGGCCGCCGCGGCAAAAAACGGACCGGGTCCGGCACCCCGGAATGGGCTGCCGCGGCAAAAAACGGGACCGGAGCCGGCACCCCGGAATGGGCCGCCGCGGCAAAAAACGGACCGGCTCCGGCACCCCGGAATGGGCCGCCGCGGCAAAAAACGGACCGGCTCCGGCACCCGGAATGGGCGCCGCGGCAAAAAACGGACCGGAGCCGGCACCCCGGAATGGGCCGCCGCGGCAAAAAACGGACCGGCCCCGGCACCCCGGAATGGGCCGCCGCGGCAAAAAACGGACCGGCCCCGGCACCCCGGAATGGGCCGCCGCGGTAAAAAACGGACCGGCCCCGGCACCCCGGAATGGGCCGCCGCGTCAAAAAACGGACCGGCCCCGGCACCCCGGATAGGGCCGCCGCGGCAAAAAATGGACCAGCTCCGGCACCCCGGAATGGGCCGCCGTGGCAAAAAACGGACCGGGTCCGGCACCCCGGAATGGGCCGCTGCGGCAAAAAACGGACCGGAGCCGGCACCCCGGAATGGGCCGCCGCGGCAAAAAACGGACCGGGCCCGCACCCCGGAATGGGCTGCCGCGGCAAAAAAACGGACCGGAGCCGGCACCCCGGAATGGGCCGCCGCGGCAAAAAACGGACCGGCCCCGCCACCCCGGAATGGGCTGCCGCGGCAAAAAACGGACCGGCCCCGGCACCCCGGAATGGGCCGCCGCGGCAAAAAACGGACCGGCGCCGGCACCCCGGAATGGGCCGCCACGGCAAAAACGGACCGGCGCCGGCACCCCGGAATGGGCCGCCGCGGCAAAAAACGGACCGGCCCCGGCAGCCCGGAATGGGCCGCCGCGGCAAAAACGGACCGGAGCCGGCACCCCGGAATGGGCCGCCGCGGCAAAAAACGGACCGGCCCCGGCACCCCGGAATGGGCCGCCGCGGCAAAAAACGGACCGGCCCCGGCACCCCGGAATGGGCCGCCGCGGCAAAAAACGGACCGGGTCCGGCAGCCCGGAATGGGCCGCTGCGGCAAAAAAACGGACCGGCCCCGGCACCCGGAATGGGCCGCCGCGGCAAAAAACGGACCGGCCCCGGCACCCCGGAATGGGCCGCCGCGGCAAAAAACGGACCGACTCCGGCACCCCGGAATGGGCCGCCGCGGCAAAAAACGGACCGGCCCCGGCACCCCGGAATGGGCCGCCGCGGCAAAAAACGGACCGGCCCTGGCACCCCGGAATGGGCCGCCGCGGCAAAAAACGGACCGGAGCCGGCACCCCGGAATGGGCTGCCGCGGCAAAAAACGGACCGGTCCGGCACCCCGGAATGGGCTGCCGCGGGCAAAAAACGGACCGGCCCCGGCACCCCGGAATGGGCCGCCGCGGCAAAAAACGGACCGGCCCCGGCACCCGGAATGGGCCGCCGCGGCAAAAAACGGACCGGCGCCGGCACCCCGGAATGGGCCGCCGCGGCAAAAAACGGACCGCCCCGGCACCCCGGAATGGGCCGCCGCGGCAAAAAACGGACCGGAGCCGGCACCCCGGAATGGGCCGCCGCGGCAAAAAACGGACCGGCCCCGGCACCCCGGAATGGGCCGCCGCGGCAAAAAACAGACCGGCCCCGGCACCCCGGAATGGGCCGCCGCGGCAATAACGGACCGGAGCCGGCACCCCGGAATGGGCTGCCGCGGCAAAAAACGGACCGGGTCCGGCACCCCGGAATGGGCCGCCGCGTCAAAAAACGGACCGGCCCCGGCACCCCGGAATGGGCCGCCGCGGCAAAAAACGGACCGGCCCCGGCAGCCCCGGAATGGGCTGCCGCGGCAAAAAACGGACCGGCGCCGGCAGCCCGGAATGGGCCGCCGCGGCAAAAAACGGACCTGGTCCGGCACCCCGGAATGGGCCGCCGCGGCAAAAAACGGACCGGCGCCGGCACCCCGGAATGGGCCGCCGCGGCAAAAAACGGACCTGGTCCGGCACCCCGGAATGGGCCGCCGCGGCAAAAAAACGGACCGGCGCCGGCACCCCGGAATGGGCCGCCGCGGCAAAAAACGGACCGGCGCCGGCACCCCGGAATGGGCCGCCGCGGCAAAAAACGGACCGGCCCCGGCACCCCGGAATGGGCCGCCGCGGCAAAAAACGGACCGGAGCCGGCAGCCCGGAATGGGCCGCTGCGGCAAAAAACGGACCGGCCCCGGCACCCCGGAATGGGCCGCCGCGGCAAATAACGGACCAGAGCCGGCACCCCGGAATGGGCCGCCGCGGCAAAAACGGACCGGCTCCGGCACCCCGGAATGGGCCGCCGCGGCAAAAAACGGACCGGCTCCGGCACCCGGAATGGGCCGCCGCGGCAAAAAACGGACCGGAGCCGGCACCCCGGAATGGGCCGCCGCGGCAAAAAACGGACCGGAGCCGGCACCCGGAATGGGCCGCCGCGGCAAAAAACGGAGCGGCTCCGGCACCCCGGAATGGGCCGCCGCGGCAAAAAACGGACCGGCCCCGCACCCGGAATGGGCCGCCGCGGCAAAAAACGACCGGCCCCGGCACCCCGGAATGGGCCGCCGCGGCAAAAAACGGACCGGAGCCGGCACCCCGGAATGGGCCGCCGCGGCAAAAAACGGACCGGGTCCGGCACCCCGGAATGGGCTGCCGCGGCAAAAAACGGACCGGAGCCGGCACCCCGGAATGGGCCGCCGCGGCAAAAAAACGGACCGGCGCCGGCACCCGGAATGGGCCGCCGCGTCAAAAAACGGACCGGCCCCGGCACCCCGGAATGGGCCGCCGCGGCAAAAAACGGACCTGGTCCGGCACCCCGGAATGGGCCGCCGCGGCAAAAAACGGACCGGCTCCGGCACCCCGGAATGGGCCGCTGCGTCAAAAAACAGACCGGCGCCGGCACCCCCGGAATGGGCCGCCGCGGCAAAAAACGGACCGGGTCCGGCACCCCGGAATGGGCCGCCGTGGCAAAAAACGGACCGGAGCCGGCACCCCGGAATGGGCCGCCGCGGCAAAAAACGGACCGGCGCCGGCACCCCGGAATGGGCCGCCGCGGCAAAAAACGGACCGGCCCCGGCACCCCGGAATGGGCCGCCGCGGCAAAAAAACGGACCGGGTCCGGCACCCCGGAATGGGCCGCCGCGGCAAAAACGGAACGGAGCCGGCACCCCGGAATGGGCCGCCGCGGCAAAAAACGGACCGGAGCCGGCACCCCGGAATGGGCCGCCGCGGCAAAAAACGGATCGGCGCCGGCACCCCGGAATGGGCCGCCGCGGCAAAAAACGGACCGGCCCCGGCACCCCGGAATGGGCCGCCGCGGCAAAAAACGGACCGGGTCCGGCACCCCCGGAATGGGCCGCCGCGGCAAAAAACCGGACCGGCCCCGGCACCCCGGAATGGGCCGCCGCGGCAAAAAACGGACCGGAGCCGGCACCCTGGAATGGGCCGCCGCGGCAAAAAAACGGACCGGCTCCGGCACCCCGGAATGGGCCGCTACGGCAAAAAACGGACCGGAGCCGGCACCCCGGAATGGGCCGCCGCGGCAAAAAACGGACCGGCTCCGGCACCCCCGGAATGGGCCGCCGCGGCAAAAAACGGACCGGGTCCGGCACCCCGGAATGGGGCCGCCGCGGCAAAAACGGACCGGCCCCGGCACCCCGGAATGGGCCGCCGCGGCAAAAAACGGACCGGAGCCGGCCCCCCCGAATGGGCCGCCGCGGCAAACAACGGATCAGAGCCGGCACCCCCGAATGGGCCGCCGCGGCAAAAAACGGACCGGCCCCGGCACCCCGGAATGGGCCGCCGCGGCAAAAAACGGACCGGGTCCGGCACCCCGGAATGGGCTGTCCGCGGCAAAAAACGGACCGGGTCCGGCACCCCGGAATGGGCCGCCGCGTCAAAAAACGGACCGGCTCCGGCACCCCGGAATGGGCCGCCGCGTCAAAAAACGGACCGGGTCCGGCACCCCGGAATGGGCCGCCGCGTCAAAAAACGGACCGGAGCCGGCACCCCGGAATGGGCCGCCGCGGCAAAAAAACGGACC
The DNA here is from genome assembly GCF_963921805.1 of Phalacrocorax carbo. NCBI lineage: Eukaryota > Metazoa > Chordata > Aves > Suliformes > Phalacrocoracidae > Phalacrocorax > Phalacrocorax carbo. Next base: position 39,928 of record NW_026990368.1, on the reverse strand, counting down.
GGCCCTGGCACCCCGGAATGGGCCGCCGCAGCAAAAAACGGACCGGCGCCGCAGCCTGGAATGGGCCGCCGCGGCAAAAAAACGGACCAGCGCCGGCACCCCGGAATGGGCCGCCGCGGCAAAAAAAACGGACCGGGTCCGGCACCCCCGGAATGGGCCGCCGCGGCAAAAAACGGACCGGAGCCGGCACCCCGGAATGGGCCGCCGCGGCAAAAAACGGATCGGAGCCGGCACCTGGAATGGGCCGCCGCGGCAAAAAACGGACCTGGTCCGGCACCCCGGAATGGGCCGCCGCGGCAAAAAACGGACCGGCGCCGGCACCCCGGAATGGGCCGCCGCGGCAAAAAACGGACCGGCCCCGGCACCCCGGAATGGGCCGCCGCGGCAAAAAACGGACCGGCCCCGGCACCCCGGAATGGGCCGCCGCGGCAAAAAACGGACCGGAGCCGGCACCCCGGAATGGGCCGCCGCGTCAAAAAACGGACCGGCCCCGGCACCCCGGAATGGGCTGCCGCGGCAAAAAACGGACCGGCCCCGGCACCCCGGAATGGGCCGCCGCGGCAAAAAACGGACCGGCCCCGGCACCCCGGAATGGGCCGCCGCGTCAAAAACGGACCGGGTCCGGCACCCCGGAATGGGCCGCCGCGGCAAAAAACGGACCGGCCCCGGCACCCCGGAATGGGGCCGCCGCGGCAAAAAACGGACCGGAGCCGGCACCCCGGAATGGGCCGCCGCGGCAAAAAAACGGACCGGCGCCGGCACCCCGGAATGGGCCGCTGCGGCAAAAAACGGACCGGAGCCGGCACCCCCGGAATGGGCTGCCGCGGCAAAAAACGGACCGGCGCCGGCACCCCGGAATGGGCCGCCGCGTCAAAAAACGGATCGGCGCCGGCACCCCGGAATGGGCCGCCGCGGCAAAAAACGGACCGGCTCCGGCACCCCGGAATGGGCCGCCGCGGCAAAAAACGGACCGGGTCCGGCACCCCGGAATGGGCCGCCGCGGCAAAAAACGTACCGGCGCCGGCACCCCGGAATGGGCCGCCGCGGCAAAAAACGGAGCGGCTCCGGCACCCCGGAATGGGCCGCCGCGGCAAAAAACGGACCAGCTCCGGCACCCCGGAATGGGCCGCCGCGGCAAAAAAACGGACCGGAGCCGGCACCCGGGAATGGGCCGCCGCAGCAAAAAACGGACCGGGTCCGGCACCCCGGAATGGGCCGCCGCGGCAAAAAACGGACCAGAGCCGGCACCCTGGAATGGGCCGCCGCGTCAAAAAACGGACCGGGTCCGGCACCCCGGAATGGGCCGCCGCGGCAAAAAACGGACCGGCTCCGGCACCCCGGAATGGGCCGCCGCGTCAAAAAACGGACCGGAGCCGGCACCCCGGAATGGGCCGCCGCGGCAAAAAACGGACCTGGTCCGGCACCCCGGAATGGGCCGCCGCGGCAAAAAACGGACCGGCTCCGGCACCCCGGAATGGGCCGCTGCGTCAAAAAACAGACCGGCGCCGGCACCCCGGAATGGGCCGCTGCGTCAAAAAACAGACCGGCGCCGGCACCCCGGAATGGGCCGCCGTGGCAAAAAACGGACCGGAGCCGGCACCCCGGAATGGGCCGCCGCGGCAAAAAACGGACCGGCCCCGGCACCCCGGAATGGGCCGCCGCGGCAAAAAACGGACCGGCGCCGGCACCCCGGAATGGGCCGCCGCGGCAAAAAAACGGACCGGCCCCGGCACCCCGGAATGGGCCGCCGCGGCAAAAAACGGACCGGCGCCGGCACCCCGGAATGGGCCGCCGCGGCAAAAAACGGGCCGGAGCCGGCACCCCGGAATGGGCCGCCGCGGCAAAAAACGGACCGGAGCCGGCCCCCCGGAATGGGCTGCCGCGGCAAAAAACGGACCGGGTCCGGCACCCCGGAATGGGCCGCCGCGGCAAAAAAACGGACCGGAGCCGGCACCCCGGAATGGGCCGCCGCGGCAAAAAACGGACCGGCTCCGGCACCCCGGAATGGGCCGCCGCGTCAAAAAACGGACCGGCCCCGGCACCCCGGAATGGGCCGCCGCGGCAAAAAACGGACCGGAGCCGGCACCCTGGAATGGGCCGCCGCGGCAAAAAACGGACCGGAGCCGGCACCCCGGAATGGGCCGCCGCGGCAAAAAACGGACCGGCGCCGGCACCCCGGAATGGGCCGCCGCGGCAAAAAACGGACCGGCCCCGGCACCCCGGAATGGGCCGCCGCGGCAAAAAACGGACCGGCGCCGGCACCCCGGAATGGGCCGCCGCGGCAAAAAACGGACCGGCCCCGGCACCCCGGAATGGGCCGCCGCGGCAAAAAACGGACCGGAGCCGGCACCCCGGAATGGGCCGCCGCGGCAAAAAACGGACCGGCTCCGGCACCCCGGAATGGGCCGCCGCGTCAAAAAACGGACCGGCGCCGGCACCCCGGAATGGGCCGCCGCGGCAAAAAACGGACCGGCGCCGGCACCCCGGAATGGGCCGCCGCGGCAAAAAACGGACCGGCCCCGGCACCCCGGAATGGGCCGCCGCGGCAAAAAACGGACCGGAGCCGGCAGCCCGGAATGGGCCGCCGCGGCAAAAAACGGACCGGCCCCGGCACCCCGGAATGGGCCGCCGCGGCAAATAACGGACCGGAGCCGGCACCCCGGAATGGGCTGCCGCGGCAAAAAACGGACCGGCTCTGGCACCCCGGAATGGGCCGCCGCGGCAAAAAACGGACCGGCCCCGGCACCCCGGAATGGGCCGCCGCGGCAAAAAACGGACCGGCCCCGGCACCCCGGAATGGGCCGCCGCGGCAAAAAACGGACCGGCCCCGGCACCCCGGAATGGGCCGCCGCGGCAAAAAAACGGACCGGCGCCGGCACCCCGGAATGGGCCGCCGCGGCAAAAAACGGACCAGAGCCGGCACCCCGGAATGGGCCGCCGCGGCAAAAAAACGGAGCGGCTCCGGCACCCCGGAATGGGCCGCCGCGGCAAAAAAACGGACCGGCTCCGGCACCCCGGAATGGGCCGCCGCGGCAAAAAACGGACCGGAGCCGGCACCCGGGAATGGGCCGCCGCAGCAAAAAACGGACCGGGTCCGGCACCCCGGAATGGGCCGCCGCGGCAAAAAACGGACCAGAGCCGGCACCCCGGAATGGGCCGCCGCGTCAAAAAAAGGACCGGGTCCGGCACCCTGGAATGGGCCGCCGCGGCAAAAAACGGACCGGCTCCGGCACCCCGGAATGGGCCGCCGCGTCAAAAAACGGACCGGCCCCGGCACCCCGGAATGGTCCGCCGCGGCAAAAAACGGACCGGCTCCGGCACCCCGGAATGGGCCGCCGCGGCAAAAAACGGACCGGCTCCGGCACCCCGGAATGGGCCGCTGCGTCAAAAAACAGACCGGCGCCGGCACCCCGGAATGGGCCGCCGCGGCAAAAAAACGGACCGGGTCCGGCACCCCGGAATGGGCCGCCGTGGCAAAAAACGGACCGGAGCCGGCACCCCGGAATGGGCCGCCGCGGCAAAAAACGGACCGGCCCCGGCACCCCGGAATGGGCCGCCGCGGCAAAAAACGGACCGGCGCCGGCACCCCGGAATGGGCCGCCGCGGCAAAAAACGGACCGGCCCCGGCACCCCGGAATGGGCCGCCGCGGCAAAAAACAGACCGGCCCCGGCACCCCGGAATGGGCCGCCGCGTCAAAAAACGTACCGGAGCCGGCACCCCGGAATGGGCCGCCGCGGCAAAAAAACGGACCGGCGCCAGCACCCCGGAATGGGCCGCTGCGGCAAAAAACGGACCGGCCCCGGCACCCCGGAATGGGCCGCCGCGTCAAAAAACGGACCGGCGCCGGCACCCCCGGAATGGGCCGCCGCGGCAAAAATCGGACCGGCTCTGGCACCCCGGAATGGGCCGCCGTGGCAAAAAACGGACCGGCCCCGGCACCCCGGAATGGGCCGCCGCGGCAAAAAACGGACCGGAGGCGGCACCCCGGAATGGGCCGCCGCGGCAAAAAACGGACCGGGTCCGGCACCCCGGAATGGGCCGCCGTGTCAAAAAACGGACCGGAGCCGGCACCCCGGAATGGGCCGCCGCGGCAAATAACGGACCGGCCCCGGCACCCCGGAATGGGCCGCCGCGGCAAAAAACGGACCGGCTCCGGCACCCCGGAATGGGCCGCCGCGGCAAAAAACGGACCGGCCCCGGCAGCCCGGAATGGGCTGCCGCGGGCGGCAAAAAACGGACCGGCCCCGGCACCCCGGAATGGGCCGCCGCGGCAAAAAACGGACCGGCGCCGGCACCCCGGAATGGGCCGCCGCGGCAAAAAACGGACCGGCGCCGGCACCCCGGAATGGGCCGCCGCGGCAAAAAACGGACCGGGTCCGGCACCCCGGAATGGGCCGCCGCGGCAAAAAACGGACCGGCTCCGGCACCCCGGAATGGGCCGCCGCGGCAAAAAACGGACCGGAGCCGGCACCCGGGAATGGGCCGCCGCGTCAAAAAACGGACCGGAGCCGGCACCCCGGAATGGTCCGCCGCGGCAAAAAACGGACCTGGTCCGGCACCCCGGAATGGGCCGCCGCGGCAAAAAACGGACCGGCTCCGGCACCCCGGAATGGGCCGCTGCGTCAAAAAACAGACCGGCGCCGGCACCCCGGAATGGGCCGCCGCGGCAAAAAACGGACCGGGTCCGGCACCCCGGAATGGGCCGCCGTGGCAAAAAACGGACCGGAGCCGGCACCCCGGAATGGGCCGCCGCGGCAAAAAACGGACCGGCCCCGGCACCCCGGAATGGGCTGCCGCGGCAAAAAACGGACCGGCGCCGGCACCCCGGAATGGGCCGCCGCGGCAAAAAACGGACCGGCCCCGGCACCCCGGAATGGGCCGCCGCGGCAAAAAACAGACCGGCCCCGGCACCCCGGAATGGGCCGCCGCGTCAAAAAACGGACCGGAGCGGCACCCCGGAATGGGCCGCCGCGGCAAAAAACGGACCGGCGCCGGCACCCCGGAATGGGCCGCTGCGGCAAAAAACGGACCGGCCCCGGCACCCCGGAATGGGCCGCCGCGTCAAAAAACGGACCGGCGCCGGCACCCCGGAATGGGCCGCCGCGGCAAAAAACGGACCGGCGCCGGCACCCCGGAATGGGCCGCCGTGGCAAAAAACGGACCGGCCCCGGCACCCCGGAATGGGCCGCCGCGGCAAAAAACGGACCGGAGGCGGCACCCCGGAATGGGCCGCCGCGGCAAAAAACGGACCGGGTCCGGCACCCCGGAATGGGCCGGCGCGGCAAAAAACGGACCGGAGCCGGCACCCCGGAATGGGCCGCCGCGGCAAAAAACGGACCGGGCCCGGCACCCCGGAATGGGCCGCCGCGGCAAAAAACGGACCGGCTCCGGCACCCCGGAATGGGCCGCCGCGGCAAAAAACGGACCGGCCCCGGCACCCCGGAATGGGCCGCCGCGGCAAAAAACGGACCGGCGCCGGCACCCCGGAATGGGCCGCCGCGGCAAAAAACGGAGCGGCTCCGGCACCCCGGAATGGGCCGCCGCGGCAAAAAACGGACCGGCTCCGGCACCCCGGAATGGGCCGCCGCGGCAAAAAACGGACCGGAGCCGGCACCCGGGAATGGGCCGCCGCAGCAAAAAACGGACCGGGTCCGGCACCCCGGAATGGGCCGCCGCGGCAAAAAACGGACCAGAGCCGGCACCCCGGAATGGGCCGCCGCGTCAAAAAACGGACCGGGTCCGGCACCCCGGAATGGGCCGCCGCGGCAAAAAACGGACCGGCTCCGGCACCCCGGAATGGGCCGCCGCGTCAAAAAACGGACCGGCCCCGGCACCCCGGAATGGTCCGCCGCGGCAAAAAACGGACCTGGTCCGGCACCCCGGAATGGGCCGCCGCGGCAAAAAACAGACCGGCGCCGGCACCCCGGAATGGGCCGCTGCGTCAAAAAACAGACCGGCGCCGGCACCCCGGAATGGGCCGCCGCGGCAAAAAACGGACCGGGTCCGGCACCCCGGAATGGGCCGCCGTGGCAAAAAACGGACCGGAGCCGGCACCCCGGAATGGGCCGCCGCGGCAAAAAACGGACTGGCCCCGGCACCCCGGAGAATGGGCCGCCGCGGCAAAAAACGGACCGCGCCGGCACCCCGGAATGGGCCGCCGCGGCAAAAAACGGACCGGCCCGGCACCCCGGAATGGGCCGCCGCGGCAAAAAACGGACCGGCGCCGGCACCCCGGAATGGGCCGCCGCGGCAAAAAACGGACCGGCCCCGGCACCCCGGAAATGGGCCGCCGCGGCAAAAAACGGACCGGAGCCGGCCCCCCGGAATGGGCTGCCGCAGCAAAAAACGGACCGGCCCCGGCACCCCGGAATGGGCCGCCGCGGCAAAAAACGGACCGGAGCCGGCACCCCGGAATGGGCCGCCGCGGCAAAAAACAGACCGGCGCCGGCACCCGGAATGGGCCGCCGCGGCAAAAAAACGGACCGGGTCCGGCACCCCGGAATGGGCCGCCGTGGCAAAAAACGGACCGGAGCCGGCACCCCGGAATGGGCCGCCGCGGCAAAAACGGACCGGCTCCGGCACCCCGGAATGGGCCGCCGCGGCAAAAAACGGACCGGCCCCGGCACCCCGGAATGGGCCGCCGCGGCAAAAAACGGACCGGCCCCGGCACCCCGGAATGGGCCGCCGCGGCAAAAAACGGACCGGAGCCGGCACCCCGGAATGGGCCGCCGCGGCAAAAAACGGACCGGCTCCGGCACCCCGGAATGGGCCGCCGCGGCAAAAAACGGACCGGAGCCGGCACCCGGGAATGGGCCGCCGCAGCAAAAAACGGACCGGGTCCGGCACCCCGGAATGGGCCGCCGCGGCAAAAAACGGACCAGAGCCGGCACCCCGGAATGGGCCGCCGCGTCAAAAAACGGACCGGGTCCGGCACCCCGGAATGGGCCGCCGCGGCAAAAAACGGACCGGCTCCGGCACCCCGGAATGGGCCGCCGCGTCAAAAAACGGACCGGCCCCGGCACCCCGGAATGGTCCGCCGCGGCAAAAAACGGACCTGGTCCGGCACCCCGGAATGGGCCGCCGCGGCAAAAAACAGACCGGCGCCGGCACCCCGGAATGGGCCGCTGCGTCAAAAAACAGACCGGCGCCGGCACCCCGGAATGGGCCGCCGCGGCAAAAAACGGACCGGGTCCGGCACCCCGGAATGGGCCGCCGCGGCAAAAAACGGACCGGAGCCGGCACCCCGGAATGGGCCGCCGCGGCAAAAAACGGACCGGCCCCGGCACCCCGGAATGGGCCGCCGCGGCAAAAAACGGACCGGCCCCGGCACCCCGGAATGGGCCGCCGCGGCAAAAAACGGACCGGCCCCGGCACCCCGGAATGGGCCGCCGCGGCAAAAAACGGACCGGCGCCGGCACCCCGGAATGGGCCGCCGCGGCAAAAAACGGGCCGGAGCCGGCACCCCGGAATGGGCCGCCGCGGCAAAAAACGGACCGGAGCCGGCCCCCCGGAATGGGCTGCCGCGGCAAAAAACGGACCGGCCCCGGCACCCCGGAATGGGCCGCCGCGGCAAAAAACGGACCGGAGCCGGCACCCCGGAATGGGCCGCCGCGGCAAAAAACGGACCGGCTCCGGCACCCCGGAATGGGCCGCCGCGTCAAAAAACGGACCGGAGCCGGCACCCCGGAATGGGCCGCCGCGGCAAAAAACGGATCGGAGCCGGCACCCTGGAATGGGCCGCCGCGGCAAAAAACGGACCGGAGCCGGCACCCCGGAATGGGCCGCCGCGGCAAAAAACGGACCGGCGCCGGCACCCCGGAATGGGCCGCCGCGGCAAAAAACGGACCGGCCCCGGCACCCCGGAATGGGCCGCCGCGGCAAAAAACGGACCGGCGCCGGCACCCCGGAATGGGCCGCCGCGGCAAAAAACGGACCGGCCCCGGCACCCCGGAATGGGCCGCCGCGGCAAAAAACGGACCGGAGCCGGCACCCCGGAATGGGCCGCCGCGGCAAAAAACGGACCGGAGCCGGCCCCCCGGAATGGGCTGCCGCGGCAAAAAACGGACCGGCCCCGGCACCCCGGAATGGTCCGCCGCGGCAAAAAACGGACCGGCTCCGGCACCCCGCAATGGGCCGCCGCGTCAAAAAACGGACCGGCGCCGGCACCCCGGAATGGGCTGCCGCGGCAAAAAACGGACCGGCGCCGGCACCCCGGAATGGGCCGCCGCGGCAAAAAACGGACCGGCCCCGGCAGCCCGGAATGGGCCGCCGCGGCAAAAAACGGACCGGAGCCGGCACCCCGGAATGGGCCGCCGCGGCAAAAAACGGACCGGCCCCGGCACCCCGGAATGGGCCGCCGCGGCAAATAACGGACCGGAGCCGGCACCCCGGAATGGGCTGCCGCGGCAAAAAACGGACCGGCTCTGGCACCCCGGAATGGGCCGCCGCGGCAAAAAACGGACCGGCCCCGGCACCCCGGAATGGGCCGCCGCGGCAAAAAACGGACCGGCCCCGGCACCCCGGAATGGGCCGCCACGGCAAAAAACGGACCGGCCCCGGCACCCCGGAATGGGCCGCCGCGGCAAAAAACGGACCGGCGCCGGCACCCCGGAATGGGCCGCTGCGGCAAAAAACGGACCAGAGCCGGCACCCCGGAATGGGCCGCCGCGGCAAAAAACGGAGCGGCTCCGGCACCCCGGAATGGGCCGCCGCGGCAAAAAACGGACCGGCTCCGGCACCCCGGAATGGGCCGCCGCGGCAAAAAACGGACCGGAGCCGGCACCCGGGAATGGGCCGCCGCAGCAAAAAACGGACCGGGTCCGGCACCCCGGAATGGGCCGCCGCGGCAAAAAACGGACCAGAGCCGGCACCCCGGAATGGGCCGCCGCGTCAAAAAAAGGACCGGCCCCGGCACCCCGGAATGGTCCGCCGCGGCAAAAAACGGACCTGGTCCGGCACCCCGGAATGGGCCGCCGCGGCAAAAAACGGACCGGCTCCGGCACCCCGGAATGGGCCGCTGCGTCAAAAAACAGACCGGCGCCGGCACCCCGGAATGGGCCGCCGCGGCAAAAAACGGACCGGGTCCGGCACCCCGGAATGGGCCGCCGTGGCAAAAAACGGACCGGAGCCGGCACCCCGGAATGGGCCGCCGCGGCAAAAAACGGACCGGCCCCGGCACCCCGGAATGGGCCGCCGCGGCAAAAAACGGACCGGCGCCGGCACCCCGGAATGGGCCGCCGCGGCAAAAAACGGACCGGCCCCGGCACCCCGGAATGGGCCGCCGCGGCAAAAAACAGACCGGCCCCGGCACCCCGGAATGGGCCGCCGCGTCAAAAAACGGACCGGAGCCGGCACCCCGGAATGGGCCGCCGCGGCAAAAAACGGACCGGCGCCGGCACCCCGGAATGGGCCGCTGCGGCAAAAAACGGACCGGCCCCGGCACCCCGGAATGGGCCGCCGCGTCAAAAAACGGACCGGCGCCGGCACCCCGGAATGGGCCGCCGCGGCAAAAAACGGACCGGCCCCGGCACCCCGGAATGGGCCGCCGTGGCAAAAAACGGACCGGCCCCGGCACCCCGGAATGGGCCGCCGCGGCAAAAAACGGACCGGAGGCGGCACCCCGGAATGGGCCGCCGCGGCAAAAAACGGACCGGGTCCGGCACCCCGGAATGGGCCGCCGTGTCAAAAAACGGACCGGAGCCGGCACCCCGGAATGGGCCGCCGCGGCAAATAACGGACCGGAGCCGGCACCCCGGAATGGGCTGCCGCGGCAAAAAACGGACCGGCTCCGGCACCCCGGAATGGGCCGCCGCGTCAAAAAACGGACCGGCCCCGGCACCCCGGAATGGGCCGCCGCGGCAAAAAACGGACCTGGTCCGGCACCCCGGAATGGGCCGCCGCGGCAAAAAACGGACCGGCGCCGGCACCCCGGAATGGGCCGCCGCGGCAAAAAACGGACCGGAGCCGGCACCCCGGAATGGGCCGCCGCGGCAAAAAACGGACCGGCCCCGGCACCCCGGAATGGGCCGCCGCGTCAAAAAACGGACCGGAGCCGGCACCCCGGAATGGGCCGCCGCGGCAAAAAACGGAACGGCCCCGGCACCCCGGAATGGGCCGCCGCGGCAAAAAACGGACCGGCTCCGGCACCCCGGAATGGGCCGCCGCGGCAAAAAACGGACCGGCTCCGGCACCCCGGAATGGGCCGCTACGGCAAAAAACGGACCGGCCCCGGCACCCCGGAATGGGCCGCCGCGGCAAAAAACGGACCGGAGCCGGCCCCCCGGAATGGGCCGCCGCGGCAAAAAACGGACCGGCCCCGGCACCCCGGAATGGGCCGCCGCGGCAAAAAACGGACCGGGTCCGGCACCCCGGAATGGGCCGCCGCGTCAAAAAACGGACCGGCTCCGGCACCCCGGAATGGGCCGCCGCGGCAAAAAACAGACCGGAGCCGGCACCCCGGAATGGGCTGCCGCGGCAAAAAACGGACCGGCGCCGGCACCCCGGAATGGGCCGCCGCGTCAAAAAACGGACCGGCCCCGGCACCCCGGAATGGGCCGCCGCGGCAAAAAACGGACCGGCCCCGGCACCCCGGAATGGGCCGCCGCGTCAAAAAACGGACCGGCGCCGGCACCACGGAATGGGCCGCCGCGGCAAAAAACGGACCGGCGCCGGCACCCCGGAATGGGCCGCCGCGGCAAAAAACGGACCGGAGCCGGCCCCCCGGAATGGGCTGCCGCGGCAAAAAACGGACCGGCCCCGGCACCCCGGAATGGTCCGCCGCGGCAAAAAACGGACCGGCCCCGGCACCCCGGAATGGGCCGCCGCGGCAAAAAACGGATCGGAGCCGGCACCCCGGAATGGGCCGCCGCGTCAAAAAACGGACCGGAGCCGGCACCCCGGAATGGGCCGCCGCGGCAAAAAACGGACCGGCCCCGGCACCCCGGAATGGGCCGCCGCGGCAAAAAACGGACCGGCGCCGGCACCCCGGAATGGGCCGCCGCGGCAAAAAACGGACCGGAGCCGGCACCCCGGAATGGGCCGCCGCGGCAAAAAACGGACCGGCTCCGGCACCCCGGAATGGGCTGCCGCGGCAAAAAACGGACCGGCCCCGGCACCCCGGAATGGGCCGCCGCGGCAAAAAACGGACCGGCTCCGGCACCCCGGAATGGGCCGCCGCGGCAAAAAACGGACCGGAGCCGGCACCCCGGAATGGTCCGCCGCGGCAAAAAACGGACCGGCGCCGGCACCCCGGAATGGGCCGCCGCGGCAAAAAACGGACCGGCTCCGGCACCCCGGAATGGGCCGCCGCGGCAAAAAACGGACCGGAGCCGGCACCCCGGAATGGGCCGCCGCGTCAAAAAACGGACCGGTTCCGGCACCCCGGAATGGGCTGCCGCGTCAAAAAACGGACCGGGTCCGGCACCCCGGAATGGGCCGCCGCGGCAAAAAACGGACCAGCGCCGGCACCCCGGAATGGGCCGCCGCGGCAAAAAACGGACCGCAGCCGGCACCCTGGAATGGGCCGCCGCGGCAAAAAACGGACCGGCTCCGGCACCCCGGAATGGGCCGCTACGGCAAAAAACGGACCGGACCCGGCACCCCGGAATGGGCCGCCGCGGCAAAAAACGGACCGGCTCCGGCACCCCGGAATGGGCCGCCGCGGCAAAAAACGGACCGGCCCCGGCACCCCGGAATGGGCCGCCGCGGCAAAAAACGGACCGGAGCCGGCACCCCGGAATGGGCCGCCGCGGCAAACAACGGATCAGAGCCGGCACCCCGGAATGGGCCGCCGCGGCAAAAAACGGACCGGCCCCGGCACCCCGGAATGGGCCGCCGCGGCAAAAAACGGACCAGCGCCGGCACCCCGGAATGGGCCGCCGCGGCAAAAAACGGACCAGCGCCGGCAATCCGGAATGGGCCGCCGCGGCAAAAAACGGACCAGAGCCGGCACCCCGGAATGGGCCGCCGCGGCAAAAAACGGACCGGAGCCGGCACCCCGGAATGGGCCGCCGCGGCAAAAAACGGATCGGAGCCGGCACCCTGGAATGGGCCGCCGCGGCAAAAAACGGACCGGCCCCGGCACCCCGGAATGGGCCGCCGCGGCAAAAAACGGACCGGGTCCGGCACCCCGGAATGGGCCGCCGCGGCAAAAAACGGACCGGAGCCGGCACCCCGGAATGGGCCGCCGCGGCAAAAAACGGACCGGCGCCGGCACCCCGGAATGGGCCGCCGCGGCAAAAAACGGACCGGCGCCGGCACCCCGGAATGGGCCGCCGCGGCAAAAAACGGACCGGCCCCGGCACCCCGGAATGGGCCGCCGCGGCAAAAAACGGACCGGCCCCGGCACCCCGGAATGGGCTGCCGCGGCAAAAAACGGACCGGCTCCGGCACCCCGGAATGGGCCGCCGCGTCAAAAAACGGACCGGCTCCCGCACCCCGGAATGGGCCGCCGCGTCAAAAAACGGACCGGCCCCGGCACCCCGGAATGGGCCGCCGCGGCAAAAAACGGACCGGCGCCGGCACCCCGGAATGGGCCGCCGCGGCAAAAAACGGACCGGAGCCGGCACCCCGGAATGGGCCGCCGCGGCAAAAAACAGACCGGCCCCGGCACCCCGGAATGGGCCGCCGCGTCAAAAAACGGACCGGAGCCGGCACCCCGGAATGGGCCGCTGCGGCAAAAAACGGACCGGCCCCGGCACCCCGGAATGGGCCGCCGCGTCAAAAAACGGACCGGCGCCGGCACCCCGGAATGGGCCGCCGCGGCAAAAAACGGACCGGCCCCGGCACCCCGGAATGGGCCGCCGCGGCAAAAAACGGACCGGCGCCGGCACCCCGGAATGGGCCGCCGCGGCAAAAAACGGACCGGCCCCGGCACCCCGGAATGGGCCGCCGCGGCAAAAAACGGACCGGCCCCGGCACCCCGGAATGGGCCGCCGCGGCAAAAAACGGACCGGAGCCGGCCCCCCGGAATGGGCCGCCGCGGCAAAAAACGGACCGGCCCCGGCACCCCGGAATGGTCCGCCGCGTCAAAAAACGGACCGGAGCCGGCACCCCGGAATGGGCCGCCGCGGCAAAAAACGGACCGGCTCCGGCACCCCGGAATGGGCCGCCGCGGCAAAAAACGGACCGGCGCCGGCACCCCGGAATGGGCCGCCACGGCAAAAAACGGACCGGCGCCGGCACCCCGGAATGGGCCGCCGCGGCAAAAAACGGACCGGCCCCGGCAGCCCGGAATGGGCCGCCGCGGCAAAAAACGGACCGGAGCCGGCACCCCGGAATGGGCCGCCGCGGCAAAAAACGGACCGGCCCCGGCACCCCGGAATGGGCCGCCGCGGCAAATAACGGACCGGAGCCGGCACCCCGGAATGGGCTGCCGCGGCAAAAAACGGACCTGGTCCGGCACCCCGGAATGGGCCGCCGCGTCAAAAAACGGACCGGCCCCGGCAGCCCGGAATGGGCCGCCGCGGCAAAAAACGGACCGGCCCCGGCACCCCGGAATGGGCCGCCGCGGCAAAAAACGGACCGGGTCCGGCACCCCGGAATGGGCCGCCGCGGCAAAAAACGGACCAGAGCCGGCACCCTGGAATGGGCCGCCGCGGCAAAAAACGGAGCGGCTCCGGCACCCCGGAATGGGCCGCTACGGCAAAAAACGGACCGGCTCCGGCACCCCGGAATGGGCCGCCGCGGCAAAAAACGGACCGGAGCCGGCACCCGGGAATGGGCCGCCGCAGCAAAAAACGGACCGGGTCCGGCACCCCGGAATGGGCCGCCGCGGCAAAAAACGGACCAGAGCCGGCACCCCGGAATGGGCCGCCGCGTCAAAAAACGGACCAGAGCCGGCACCCCGGAATGGGCCGCCGCGGCAAAAAACGGACCGGCTCTGGCACCCCGGAATGGGCCGCCGCGGCAAAAATCGGACCGGCTCTGGCACCCTGGAATGGGCCGCCGCGGCAAAAAACGGACCGGAGCCGGCACCCCGGAATGGGCCGCCGCGGCAAAAAACGGACCGGCCCCGGCACCCCGGAATGGGCCGCCGCGGCAAAAAACAACCGGCCCCGGCACCCCGGAATGGGCCGCCGCGGCAAAAAACGGACCGGCCCCGGCACCCCGGAATGGGCCGCCGCGGCAAAAAACGGACCGGCCCTGGCACCCCGGAATGGGCCGCCGCGTCAAAAAACGGACCGGGTCCGGCACCCCGGAATGGGCCGCCGCGGCAAAAAACGGACCGGAGCCGGCCCCCCGGAATGGGCCGCCGCGGCAAAAAACGGACCGGAGCCGGCACCCCGGAATGGGCCGCCGCGGCAAAAAACGGACCGGCGCCGGCACCCCGGAATGGGCCGCCGCGGCAAAAAACGGACCGACTCCGGCACCCCGGAATGGGCCGCCGCGGCAAAAAACGGACCGGCCCCGGCACCCCGGAATGGGCCGCCGCGGCAAAAAACGGACCGGCACCGGCACCCCGGAATGGGCCGCCGCGGCAAAAAACGGACCGGAGCCGGCCCCCCGGAATGGGCTGCCGCGGCAAAAAACGGACCGGGTCCAGCACCCCGGAATGGGCCACCGCGGCAAAAAACGGACCGGCCCCGGCACCCCGGAATGGGCCGCCGCGGCAAAAAACGGACCGGCCCCGGCACCCCGGAATGGGCCGCCACGTCAAAAAACGGACCGGCGCCGGCACCCCGGAATGGGCCGCCGCGGCAAAAAACGGACCGGCCCCGGCACCCCGGAATGGGCCGCCGCGGCAAAAAACGGACCGGCGCCGGCACCCCGGAATGGGCCGCCGCGGCAAAAAACGGACCGGCCCCGGCACCCCGGAATGGGCCGCCGCGGCAAAAAACGGACCGGCCCCGGCACCCCGGAATGGGCCGCCGCGGCAAAAAACGGACCGGAGCCGGCCCCCCGGAATGGGCTGCCGCGGCAAAAAACGGACCGGCCCCAGCACCCCGGAATGGTCCGCCGCGTCAAAAAACGGACCGGCGCCGGCACCCCGGAATGGGCCGCCGCGGCAAAAAACGGACCGGCTCCGGCACCCCGGAATGGGCCGCCGCGTCAAAAAACGGACCGGCGCCGGCACCCCGGAATGGGCCGCCGCGGCAAAAAACGGACCGGCGCCGGCACCCCGGAATGGGCCGCCGCGGCAAAAAACGGACCGGCCCCGGCAGCCCGGAATGGGCCGCCGCGGCAAAAAACGGACCGGAGCCGGCACCCCGGAATGGGCCGCCGCGGCAAAAAACGGACCGGAGCCGGCACCCCGGAATGGGCCGCCGCGGCAAAAAACGGACCGGCCCCGGCACCCCGGAATGGGCCGCCGCGGCAAATAACGGACCGGCCCCGGCACCCCGGAATGGGCTGCCGCGGCAAAAAACGGACCGGCTCTGGCACCCCGGAATGGGCCGCCGCGTCAAAAAACGGACCGGCCCCGGCACCCCGGAATGGGCCGCCGCGGCAAAAAACGGACCGGGTCCGGCACCCCGGAATGGGCCGCCGCGGCAAAAAACGGACCGGCCCCGGCACCCCGGAATGGGCCGCCGCGGCAAAAAACGGACCAGAGCCGGCACCCCGGAATGGGCCGCCGCGGCAAAAAACGGACCAGAGCCGGCACCCCGGAATGGGCCGCCGCGGCAAAAAACGGAGCGGCTCCGGCACCCCGGAATGGGCCGCCGCGGCAAAAAACGGACCGGCTCCGGCACCCCGGAATGGGCCGCCGCGGCAAAAAACGGACCGGAGCCGGCACCCGGGAATGGGCCGCCGCAGCAAAAAACGGACCGGGTCCGGCACCCCGGAATGGGCCGCCGCGGCAAAAAACGGACCAGAGCCGGCACCCCGGAATGGGCCGCCGCGTCAAAAAACGGACCAGAGCCGGCACCCCGGAATGGGCCGCCGCGGCAAAAAACGGACCGGCTCTGGCACCCCGGAATGGGCCGCCGCGGCAAAAAACGGACCGGCTCTGGCACCCTGGAATGGGCCGCCACGGCAAAAAACGGACCGGAGCCGGCACCCCGGAATGGGCCGCCGCGGCAAAAAACGGACCGGCCCCGGCACCCCGGAATGGGCCGCCGCGGCAAAAAACAACCGGCCCCGGCACCCCGGAATGGGCCGCCGCGGCAAAAAACGGACCGGCGCCGGCACCCCGGAATGGGCCGCCGCGGCAAAAAACGGACCGGCCCTGGCACCCCGGAATGGGCCGCCGCGTCAAAAAACGGACCGGGTCCGGCACCCCGGAATGGGCCGCCGCGGCAAAAAACGGACCGGAGCCGGCCCCCCGGAATGGGCCGCCGCGGCAAAAAACGGACCGGCCCCGGCACCCCGGAATGGGCCGCCGCGGCAAAAAACGGACCGGCCCCGGCACCCCGGAATGGGCCGCCGCGGCAAAAAACGGACCGGCCCCGGCACCCCGGAATGGGCCGCCGCGGCAAAAAACGGACCGGCGCCGGCACCCCGGAATGGGCCGCCGCGGCAAAAAACGGACCGGCCCCGGCACCCCGGAATGGGCCGCCGCGGCAAAAAACGGACCGGCCCCGGCACCCCGGAATGGGCCGCCGCGGCAAAAAACGGACCGGAGCCGGCCCCCCGGAATGGGCTGCCGCGGCAAAAAACGGACCGGCCCCAGCACCCCGGAATGGTCCGCCGCGTCAAAAAACGGACCGGCGCCGGCACCCCGGAATGGGCCGCCGCGGCAAAAAACGGACCGGCTCCGGCACCCCGGAATGGGCCGCCGCGTCAAAAAACGGACCGGCGCCGGCACCCCGGAATGGGCCGCCGCGGCAAAAAACGGACCGGCGCCGGCACCCCGGAATGGGCCGCCGCGGCAAAAAACGGACCGGCGCCGGCAGCCCGGAATGGGCCGCCGCGTCAAAAAACGGACCGGAGCCGGCACCCCGGAATGGGCCGCCGCGGCAAAAAACGGACCGGAGCCGGCACCCCGGAATGGGCCGCCGCGGCAAAAAACGGACCGGGTCCGGCACCCCGGAATGGGCCGCCGCGGCAAAAAACGGACCGGGTCCGGCACCCCGGAATGGGCCGCCGCGGCAAAAAACGGACCAGAGCCGGCACCCCGGAATGGGCCGCCGCGGCAAAAAACGGACCAGAGCCGGCACCCCGGAATGGGCCGCCGCGGCAAAAAACGGAGCGGCTCCGGCACCCCGGAATGGGCCGCCGCGGCAAAAAACGGACCGGCTCCGGCACCCCGGAATGGGCCGCCGCGGCAAAAAACGGACCGGAGCCGGCACCCGGGAATGGGCCGCCGCAGCAAAAAACGGACCGGGTCCGGCACCCCGGAATGGGCCGCCGCGGCAAAAAACGGACCAGAGCCGGCACCCCGGAATGGGCCGCCGCGTCAAAAAAAGGACCAGAGCCGGCACCCCGGAATGGGCCGCCGCGGCAAAAAACGGACCGGCTCTGGCACCCCGGAATGGGCCGCCGCGGCAAAAAACGGACCGGCTCTGGCACCCTGGAATGGGCCGCCGCGGCAAAAAACGGACCGGAGCCGGCACCCCGGAATGGGCCGCCGCGGCAAAAAACGGACCGGCCCCGGCACCCCGGAATGGGCCGCCGCGGCAAAAAACAACCGGCCCCGGCACCCCGGAATGGGCCGCCGCGGCAAAAAAACGGACCGGCGCCGGCACCCCGGAATGGGCCGCCGCGGCAAAAAACGGACCGGCCCTGGCACCCCGGAATGGGCCGCCGCGTCAAAAAACGGACCGGGTCCGGCACCCCGGAATGGGCCGCCGCGGCAAAAAACGGACCGGAGCCGGCCCCCCGGAATGGGCCGCCGCGGCAAAAAACGGACCGGCCCCGGCACCCCGGAATGGGCCGCCGCGGCAAAAAACGGACCGGGTCCGGCACCCCGGAATGGGCTGCCGCGGCAAAAAACGGACCGGCTCTGGCACCCCGGAATGGGCCGCCGCGTCAAAAAACGGACCGGCCCCGGCACCCCGGAATGGGCCGCCGCGGCAAAAAACGGACCGGGTCCGGCACCCCGGAATGGGCCGCCGCGGCAAAAAACGGACCGGGTCCGGCACCCCGGAATGGGCCGCCGCGGCAAAAAACGGACCAGAGCCGGCACCCCGGAATGGGCCGCCGCGGCAAAAAACGGACCAGAGCCGGCACCCCGGAATGGGCCGCCGCGGCAAAAAACGGAGCGGCTCCGGCACCCCGGAATGGGCCGCCGCGGCAAAAAACGGACCGGCTCCGGCACCCCGGAATGGGCCGCCGCGGCAAAAAACGGACCGGAGCCGGCACCCGGGAATGGGCCGCCGCGGCAAAAAACGGACCGGGTCCGGCACCCCGGAATGGGCCGCCGCGGCAAAAAACGGACCAGAGCCGGCACCCCGGAATGGGCCGCCGCGTCAAAAAACGGACCAGAGCCGGCACCCCGGAATGGGCCGCCGCGGCAAAAAACGGACCGGCTCTGGCACCCCGGAATGGGCCGCCGCGGCAAAAAACGGACCGGCTCTGGCACCCTGGAATGGGCCGCCGCGGCAAAAAACGGACCGGAGCCGGCACCCCGGAATGGGCCGCCGCGGCAAAAAACGGACCGGCCCCGGCACCCCGGAATGGGCCGCCGCGGCAAAAAACAACCGGCCCCGGCACCCCGGAATGGGCCGCCGCGGCAAAAAACGGACCGGCGCCGGCACCCCGGAATGGGCCGCCGCGGCAAAAAACGGACCGGCCCTGGCACCCCGGAATGGGCCGCCGCGTCAAAAAACGGACCGGGTCCGGCACCCCGGAATGGGCCGCCGCGGCAAAAAACGGACCGGAGCCGGCCCCCCGGAATGGGCCGCCGCGGCAAAAAACGGACCGGCCCCGGCACCCCGGAATGGGCCGCCGCGGCAAAAAACGGACCGGCCCCGGCACCCCGGAATGGGCCGCCGCGGCAAAAAACGGACCGGCCCCGGCACCCCGGAATGGGCTGCCGCGGCAAAAAACGGACCGGCCCCGGCACCCCGGAATGGGCCGCCGCGTCAAAAAACGGACCGGCTCCGGCACCCCGGAATGGGCCGCCGCGGCAAAAAACGGACCGGCGCCGGCACCCCGGAATGGGCCGCCGCGTCAAAAAACGGACCGGGTCCGGCACCCCGGAATGGGCCGCCGCGGCAAAAAACGGACCGGAGCCGGCACCCCGGAATGGGCCGCCGCGGCAAAAAACGGACCGGCCCCGGCACCCCGGAATGGGCAGCCGCGGCAAAAAACGGACCGGGTCCGGCACCCCGGAATGGGCCGCCGCGGCAAAAAACAGACCGGCGCCGGCACCCCGGAATGGGCCGCCGCGGCAAAAAACGGACCGGGTCCGGCACCCCCGGAATGGGCCGCCGCGGCAAAAAACGGACCGGCCCCGGCACCCCGGAATGGGCCGCCGCGGCAAAAAACGGACCGGGTCCGGCACCCCGGAATGGGCCGCCGCGGCAAAAAACGGACCGGCTCTGGCACCCCGGAATGGGCCGCCGCGGCAAAAAACGGACCGGCCCCGGCACCCCGGAATGGGCCGCCGCGGCAAAAAACGGACCGGCTCCGGCACCCCGGAATGGGCTGCCGCGGCAAAAAACGGACCGGAGCCGGCACCCCGGAATGGGCCGCCGCGGCAAAAAACGGACCGGCTCCGGCACCCCGGAATGGGCCGCCGCGGCAAAAAACGGACCGGCTCCGGCACCCCGGAATGGGCTGCCGCGGCAAAAAACGGACCGGCCCCGGCACCCCGGAATGGGCCGCCGCGTCAAAAAACGGACCAGAGCCGGCACCCCGGAATGGGCCGCCGCGGCAAAAAACGGACCGGCTCTGGCACCCCGGAATGGGCCGCCGCGGCAAAAAACGGACCGGCTCTGGCACCCTGGAATGGGCCGCCGCGGCAAAAAACGGACCGGAGCCGGCACCCCCGGAATGGGCCGCCGCGGCAAAAAACGGACCGGCCCCGGCACCCCGGAATGGGCCGCCGCGGCAAAAAACAACCGGCCCCGGCACCCCGGAATGGGCCGCCGCGGCAAAAAACGGACCGGCGCCGGCACCCCGGAATGGGCCGCCGCGGCAAAAAACGGACCGGCCCTGGCACCCCGGAATGGGCCGCCGCGTCAAAAAACGGACCGGGTCCGGCACCCCGGAATGGGCCGCCGCGGCAAAAAACGGACCGGAGCCGGCCCCCCGGAATGGGCCGCCGCGGCAAAAAACGGACCGGCCCCGGCACCCCGGAATGGGCCGCCGCGGCAAAAAACGGACCGGCCCCGGCACCCCGGAATGGGCCGCCGCGGCAAAAAACGGACCGGCCCCGGCACCCCGGAATGGGCTGCCGCGGCAAAAAACGGACCGGCCCCGGCACCCCGGAATGGGCCGCCGCGTCAAAAAACGGACCGGCTCCGGCACCCCGGAATGGGCCGCCGCGGCAAAAAACGGACCGGCGCCGGCACCCCGGAATGGGCCGCCGCGGCAAAAAACGGACCGGGTCCGGCACCCCGGAATGGGCCGCCGCGGCAAAAAACGGACCGGAGCCGGCACCCCGGAATGGGCCGCCGCGGCAAAAAACGGACCGGCCCCGGCACCCCGGAATGGGCCGCCGCGGCAAAAAACGGACCGGGTCCGGCACCCCGGAATGGGCCGCCGCGGCAAAAAACAGACCGGCGCCGGCACCCCGGAATGGGCCGCCGCGGCAAAAAACGGACCGGGTCCGGCACCCCGGAATGGGCCGCCGCGGCAAAAAACGGACCGGCCCCGGCACCCCGGAATGGGCCGCCGCGGCAAAAAACGGACCGGGTCCGGCACCCCGGAATGGGCCGCCGCGGCAAAAAACGGACCGGCTCTGGCACCCCGGAATGGGCCGCCGCGGCAAAAAACGGACCGGCCCCGGCACCCCGGAATGGGCCGCCGCGGCAAAAAACGGACCGGCTCCGGCACCCCGGAATGGGCTGCCGCGGCAAAAAACGGACCGGAGCCGGCACCCCGGAATGGGCCGCCGCGGCAAAAAACGGACCGGCTCCGGCACCCCGGAATGGGCCGCCGCGGCAAAAAACGGACCGGCTCCGGCACCCCGGAATGGGCCGCTACGGCAAAAAACGGACCGGCCCCGGCACCCCGGAATGGGCCGCCGCGGCAAAAAACGGACCAGCTCCGGCACCCCGGAATGGGCCGCCGCGTCAAAAAACGGACCGGCTCCGGCACCCCGGAATGGGCCGCCGCGGCAAAAAACGGACCGGGTCCGGCACCCCGGAATGGGCCGCCGCGGCAAAAAACGGGCCGGAGCCGGCACCCCGGAATGGGCCGCCGCGGCAAAAAACGGACCGGCTCCGGCACCCCGGAATGGGCCGCCGCGGCAAAAAACGGACCGGCCCCGGCACCCCGGAATGGGCCGCCGCGGCAAAAAACGGACCGGCCCCGGCACCCCGGAATGGGCCGCCGCGGTAAAAAACGGACCGGCCCCGGCACCCCGGAATGGGCCGCCGCGGCAAAAAACGGACCGGCCCTGGCACCCCGGATAGGGCCGCCGCGGCAAAAAATGGACCAGCTCCGGCACCCCGGAATGGGCCGCCGTGGCAAAAAACGGACCGGGTCCGGCACCCCGGAATGGGCCGGCGCGGCAAAAAACGGACCGGAGCCGGCACCCCGGAATGGGCCGCCGCGGCAAAAAACGGACCGGGCCCGGCACCCCGGAATGGGCCGCCGCGGCAAAAAACGGACCGGGTCCGGCACCCCGGAATGGGCCGCCGCGGCAAAAAACGGACCGGGTCCGGCACCCCGGAATGGGCCGCCGCGGCAAAAAACGGACCAGAGCCGGCACCCCGGAATGGGCCGCCGCGGCAAAAAACGGACCAGAGCCGGCACCCCGGAATGGGCCGCCGCGGCAAAAAACGGAGCGGCTCCGGCACCCCGGAATGGGCCGCCGCGTCAAAAAACGGACCGGCTCCGGCACCCCGGAATGGGCCGCCGCGGCAAAAAACGGACCGGCACCGGCACCCCGGAATGGGCCGCCGCGGCAAAAAACGGACCGGAGCCGGCCCCCCGGAATGGGCTGCCGCGGCAAAAAACGGACCGGGTCCAGCACCCCGGAATGGGCCACCGCGGCAAAAAACGGACCGGCCCCGGCACCCCGGAATGGGCCGCCGCGGCAAAAAACGGACCGGCCCCGGCACCCCGGAATGGGCCGCCACGTCAAAAAACGGACCGGCGCCGGCACCCCGGAATGGGCCGCCGCGGCAAAAAACGGACCGGCTCTGGCACCCCGGAATGGGCCGCCGCGGCAAAAAACGGACCGGCGCCGGCACCCCGGAATGGGCCGCCGCGGCAAAAAACGGACCGGCCCCGGCACCCCGGAATGGGCCGCCGCGGCAAAAAACGGACCGGCCCCGGCACCCCGGAATGGGCCGCCGCGGCAAAAAACGGACCGGAGCCGGCCCCCCGGAATGGGCTGCCGCGGCAAAAAACGGACCGGCCCCAGCACCCCGGAATGGTCCGCCGCGTCAAAAAACGGACCGGCGCCGGCACCCCGGAATGGGCCGCCGCGGCAAAAAACGGACCGGCTCCGGCACCCCGGAATGGGCCGCCGCGTCAAAAAACGGACCGGCGCCGGCACCCCGGAATGGGCCGCCGCGGCAAAAAACGGACCGGCGCCGGCACCCCGGAATGGGCCGCCGCGGCAAAAAACGGACCGGCCCCGGCAGCCCGGAATGGGCCGCCGCGGCAAAAAACGGACCGGAGCCGGCACCCCGGAATGGGCCGCCGCGGCAAAAAACGGACCGGAGCCGGCACCCCGGAATGGGCCGCCGCGGCAAAAAACGGACCGGCCCCGGCACCCCGGAATGGGCCGCCGCGGCAAATAACGGACCGGCCCCGGCACCCCGGAATGGGCTGCCGCGGCAAAAAACGGACCGGCTCTGGCACCCCGGAATGGGCCGCCGCGTCAAAAAACGGACCGGCCCCGGCACCCCGGAATGGGCCGCCGCGGCAAAAAACGGACCGGGTCCGGCACCCCGGAATGGGCCGCCGCGGCAAAAAACGGACCGGCCCCGGCACCCCGGAATGGGCCGCCGCGGCAAAAAACGGACCAGAGCCGGCACCCCGGAATGGGCCGCCGCGGCAAAAAACGGACCAGAGCCGGCACCCCGGAATGGGCCGCCGCGGCAAAAAACGGAGCGGCTCCGGCACCCCGGAATGGGCCGCCGCGGCAAAAAACGGACCGGCTCCGGCACCCCGGAATGGGCCGCCGCGGCAAAAAACGGACCGGAGCCGGCACCCGGGAATGGGCCGCCGCAGCAAAAAACGGACCGGGTCCGGCACCCCGGAATGGGCCGCCGCGGCAAAAAACGGACCAGAGCCGGCACCCCGGAATGGGCCGCCGCGTCAAAAAACGGACCAGAGCCGGCACCCCGGAATGGGCCGCCGCGGCAAAAAACGGACCGGCTCTGGCACCCCGGAATGGGCCGCCGCGGCAAAAAACGGACCGGCTCCGGCACCCTGGAATGGGCCGCCACGGCAAAAAACGGACCGGAGCCGGCACCCCGGAATGGGCCGCCGCGGCAAAAAACGGACCGGCCCCGGCACCCCGGAATGGGCCGCCGCGGCAAAAAACAACCGGCCCCGGCACCCCGGAATGGGCCGCCGCGGCAAAAAACGGACCGGCGCCGGCACCCCGGAATGGGCCGCCGCGGCAAAAAACGGACCGGCCCTGGCACCCCGGAATGGGCCGCCGCGTCAAAAAACGGACCGGGTCCGGCACCCCGGAATGGGCCGCCGCGGCAAAAAACGGACCGGAGCCGGCCCCCCGGAATGGGCCGCCGCGGCAAAAAACGGACCGGCCCCGGCACCCCCGGAATGGGCCGCCGCGGCAAAAAACGGACCGGCCCCGGCACCCCGGAATGGGCCGCCGCGGCAAAAAACGGACCGGCCCCGGCACCCCGGAATGGGCCGCCGCGGCAAAAAACGGACCGGCCCCGGCACCCCGGAATGGGCCGCCGCGGCAAAAAACGGACCGGCGCCGGCACCCCGGAATGGGCCGCCGCGGCAAAAAACGGACCGGCCCCGGCACCCCGGAATGGGCCGCCGCGGCAAAAAACGGACCGGCTCCGGCACCCCGGAATGGGCCGCCGCGGCAAAAAACGGACCGGAGCCGGCCCCCCGGAATGGGCTGCCGCGGCAAAAAACGGACCGGCCCCAGCACCCCGGAATGGTCCGCCGCGTCAAAAAACGGACCGGCGCCGGCACCCCGGAATGGGCCGCCGCGGCAAAAAACGGACCGGCTCCGGCACCCCGGAATGGGCCGCCGCGTCAAAAAACGGACCGGCGCCGGCACCCCGGAATGGGCCGCCGCGGCAAAAAACGGACCGGCGCCGGCACCCCGGAATGGGCCGCCGCGGCAAAAAACGGACCGGCGCCGGCAGCCCGGAATGGGCCGCCGCGTCAAAAAACGGACCGGAGCCGGCACCCCGGAATGGGCCGCCGCGGCAAAAAACGGACCGGAGCCGGCACCCCGGAATGGGCCGCCGCGGCAAAAAACGGACCGGGTCCGGCACCCCGGAATGGGCCGCCGCGGCAAAAAACGGACCGGGTCCGGCACCCCGGAATGGGCCGCCGCGGCAAAAAACGGACCAGAGCCGGCACCCCGGAATGGGCCGCCGCGGCAAAAAACGGACCAGAGCCGGCACCCCGGAATGGGCCGCCGCGGCAAAAAACGGAGCGGCTCCGGCACCCCGGAATGGGCCGCCGCGGCAAAAAACGGACCGGCTCCGGCACCCCGGAATGGGCCGCCGCGGCAAAAAACGGACCGGAGCCGGCACCCGGGAATGGGCCGCCGCAGCAAAAAACGGACCGGGTCCGGCACCCCGGAATGGGCCGCCGCGGCAAAAAACGGACCAGAGCCGGCACCCCGGAATGGGCCGCCGCGTCAAAAAAAGGACCAGAGCCGGCACCCCGGAATGGGCCGCCGCGGCAAAAAACGGACCGGCTCTGGCACCCCGGAATGGGCCGCCGCGGCAAAAAAC
Source organism: Phalacrocorax carbo (assembly GCF_963921805.1). Classification (NCBI taxonomy): domain Eukaryota; kingdom Metazoa; phylum Chordata; class Aves; order Suliformes; family Phalacrocoracidae; genus Phalacrocorax; species Phalacrocorax carbo. Next base: position 14,971 of record NW_026990368.1, on the reverse strand, counting down.
GGACCGGCTCTGGCACCCTGGAATGGGCCGCCGCGGCAAAAAACGGACCGGAGCCGGCACCCCGGAATGGGCCGCCGCGGCAAAAAACGGACCGGCCCCGGCACCCCGGAATGGGCCGCCGCGGCAAAAAACAACCGGCCCCGGCACCCCGGAATGGGCCGCCGCGGCAAAAAACGGACCGGCGCCGGCACCCCGGAATGGGCCGCCGCGGCAAAAAACGGACCGGCCCTGGCACCCCGGAATGGGCCGCCGCGTCAAAAAACGGACCGGGTCCGGCACCCCGGAATGGGCCGCCGCGGCAAAAAACGGACCGGAGCCGGCCCCCCGGAATGGGCCGCCGCGGCAAAAAACGGACCGGCCCCGGCACCCCGGAATGGGCCGCCGCGGCAAAAAACGGACCGGGTCCGGCACCCCGGAATGGGCTGCCGCGGCAAAAAACGGACCGGCTCTGGCACCCCGGAATGGGCCGCCGCGTCAAAAAACGGACCGGCCCCGGCACCCCGGAATGGGCCGCCGCGGCAAAAAACGGACCGGGTCCGGCACCCCGGAATGGGCCGCCGCGGCAAAAAACGGACCGGGTCCGGCACCCCGGAATGGGCCGCCGCGGCAAAAAACGGACCAGAGCCGGCACCCCGGAATGGGCCGCCGCGGCAAAAAACGGACCAGAGCCGGCACCCCGGAATGGGCCGCCGCGGCAAAAAACGGAGCGGCTCCGGCACCCCGGAATGGGCCGCCGCGGCAAAAAACGGACCGGCTCCGGCACCCCGGAATGGGCCGCCGCGGCAAAAAACGGACCGGAGCCGGCACCCGGGAATGGGCCGCCGCGGCAAAAAACGGACCGGGTCCGGCACCCCGGAATGGGCCGCCGCGGCAAAAAACGGACCAGAGCCGGCACCCCGGAATGGGCCGCCGCGTCAAAAAACGGACCAGAGCCGGCACCCCGGAATGGGCCGCCGCGGCAAAAAACGGACCGGCTCTGGCACCCCGGAATGGGCCGCCGCGGCAAAAAACGGACCGGCTCTGGCACCCTGGAATGGGCCGCCGCGGCAAAAAACGGACCGGAGCCGGCACCCCGGAATGGGCCGCCGCGGCAAAAAACGGACCGGCCCCGGCACCCCGGAATGGGCCGCCGCGGCAAAAAACAACCGGCCCCGGCACCCCGGAATGGGCCGCCGCGGCAAAAAACGGACCGGCGCCGGCACCCCGGAATGGGCCGCCGCGGCAAAAAACGGACCGGCCCTGGCACCCCGGAATGGGCCGCCGCGTCAAAAAACGGACCGGGTCCGGCACCCCGGAATGGGCCGCCGCGGCAAAAAACGGACCGGAGCCGGCCCCCCGGAATGGGCCGCCGCGGCAAAAAACGGACCGGCCCCGGCACCCCGGAATGGGCCGCCGCGGCAAAAAACGGACCGGCCCCGGCACCCCGGAATGGGCCGCCGCGGCAAAAAACGGACCGGCCCCGGCACCCCGGAATGGGCTGCCGCGGCAAAAAACGGACCGGCCCCGGCACCCCGGAATGGGCCGCCGCGTCAAAAAACGGACCGGCTCCGGCACCCCGGAATGGGCCGCCGCGGCAAAAAACGGACCGGCGCCGGCACCCCGGAATGGGCCGCCGCGTCAAAAAACGGACCGGGTCCGGCACCCCGGAATGGGCCGCCGCGGCAAAAAACGGACCGGAGCCGGCACCCCGGAATGGGCCGCCGCGGCAAAAAACGGACCGGCCCCGGCACCCCGGAATGGGCAGCCGCGGCAAAAAACGGACCGGGTCCGGCACCCCGGAATGGGCCGCCGCGGCAAAAAACAGACCGGCGCCGGCACCCCGGAATGGGCCGCCGCGGCAAAAAACGGACCGGGTCCGGCACCCCGGAATGGGCCGCCGCGGCAAAAAACGGACCGGCCCCGGCACCCCGGAATGGGCCGCCGCGGCAAAAAACGGACCGGGTCCGGCACCCCGGAATGGGCCGCCGCGGCAAAAAACGGACCGGCTCTGGCACCCCGGAATGGGCCGCCGCGGCAAAAAACGGACCGGCCCCGGCACCCCGGAATGGGCCGCCGCGGCAAAAAACGGACCGGCTCCGGCACCCCGGAATGGGCTGCCGCGGCAAAAAACGGACCGGAGCCGGCACCCCGGAATGGGCCGCCGCGGCAAAAAACGGACCGGCTCCGGCACCCCGGAATGGGCCGCCGCGGCAAAAAACGGACCGGCTCCGGCACCCCGGAATGGGCTGCCGCGGCAAAAAACGGACCGGCCCCGGCACCCCGGAATGGGCCGCCGCGTCAAAAAACGGACCAGAGCCGGCACCCCGGAATGGGCCGCCGCGGCAAAAAACGGACCAGAGCCGGCACCCCGGAATGGGCCGCCGCGGCAAAAAACGGACCGGCTCTGGCACCCTGGAATGGGCCGCCGCGGCAAAAAACGGACCGGAGCCGGCACCCCGGAATGGGCCGCCGCGGCAAAAAACGGACCGGCCCCGGCACCCCGGAATGGGCCGCCGCGGCAAAAAACAACCGGCCCCGGCACCCCGGAATGGGCCGCCGCGGCAAAAAACGGACCGGCGCCGGCACCCCGGAATGGGCCGCCGCGGCAAAAAACGGACCGGCCCTGGCACCCCGGAATGGGCCGCCGCGTCAAAAAACGGACCGGGTCCGGCACCCCGGAATGGGCCGCCGCGGCAAAAAACGGACCGGAGCCGGCCCCCCGGAATGGGCCGCCGCGGCAAAAAACGGACCGGCCCCGGCACCCCGGAATGGGCCGCCGCGGCAAAAAACGGACCGGCCCCGGCACCCCGGAATGGGCCGCCGCGGCAAAAAACGGACCGGCCCCGGCACCCCGGAATGGGCTGCCGCGGCAAAAAACGGACCGGCCCCGGCACCCCGGAATGGGCCGCCGCGTCAAAAAACGGACCGGCTCCGGCACCCCGGAATGGGCCGCCGCGGCAAAAAACGGACCGGCGCCGGCACCCCGGAATGGGCCGCCGCGTCAAAAAACGGACCGGGTCCGGCACCCCGGAATGGGCCGCCGCGGCAAAAAACGGACCGGAGCCGGCACCCCGGAATGGGCCGCCGCGGCAAAAAACGGACCGGCCCCGGCACCCCGGAATGGGCCGCCGCGGCAAAAAACGGACCGGGTCCGGCACCCCGGAATGGGCCGCCGCGGCAAAAAACAGACCGGCGCCGGCACCCCGGAATGGGCCGCCGCGGCAAAAAACGGACCGGGTCCGGCACCCCGGAATGGGCCGCCGCGGCAAAAAACGGACCGGCCCCGGCACCCCGGAATGGGCCGCCGCGGCAAAAAACGGACCGGGTCCGGCACCCCGGAATGGGCCGCCGCGGCAAAAAACGGACCGGCTCTGGCACCCCGGAATGGGCCGCCGCGGCAAAAAACGGACCGGCCCCGGCACCCCGGAATGGGCCGCCGCGGCAAAAAACGGACCGGCTCCGGCACCCCGGAATGGGCTGCCGCGGCAAAAAACGGACCGGAGCCGGCACCCCGGAATGGGCCGCCGCGGCAAAAAACGGACCGGCTCCGGCACCCCGGAATGGGCCGCCGCGGCAAAAAAACGGACCGGCTCCGGCACCCCGGAATGGGCCGCTACGGCAAAAAACGGACCGGCCCCGGCACCCCGGAATGGGCCGCCGCGGCAAAAAACGGACCAGCTCCGGCACCCCGGAATGGGCCGCCGCGTCAAAAAACGGACCGGCTCCGGCACCCCGGAATGGGCCGCCGCGGCAAAAAACGGACCGGGTCCGGCACCCCGGAATGGGCCGCCGCGGCAAAAAACGGGCCGGAGCCGGCACCCCGGAATGGGCCGCCGCGGCAAAAAACGGACCGGCTCCGGCACCCCGGAATGGGCCGCCGCGGCAAAAAACGGACCGGCCCCGGCACCCCGGAATGGGCCGCCGCGGCAAAAAACGGACCGGCCCCGGCACCCCAGAATGGGCCGCCGCGGTAAAAAACGGACCGGCCCCGGCACCCCGGAATGGGCCGCCGCGGCAAAAAACGGACCGGCCCTGGCACCCCGGATAGGGCCGCCGCGGCAAAAAATGGACCAGCTCCGGCACCCCGGAATGGGCCGCCGTGGCAAAAAACGGACCGGGTCCGGCACCCCGGAATGGGCCGGCGCGGCAAAAAACGGACCGGAGCCGGCACCCCGGAATGGGCCGCCGCGGCAAAAAACGGACCGGGCCCGGCACCCCGGAATGGGCCGCCGCGGCAAAAAACGGACCGGGTCCGGCACCCCGGAATGGGCCGCCGCGGCAAAAAACGGACCGGGTCCGGCACCCCGGAATGGGCCGCCGCGGCAAAAAACGGACCAGAGCCGGCACCCCGGAATGGGCCGCCGCGGCAAAAAACGGACCAGAGCCGGCACCCCGGAATGGGCCGCCGCGGCAAAAAAACGGAGCGGCTCCGGCACCCCGGAATGGGCCGCCGCGTCAAAAAACGGACCGGCTCCGGCACCCCGGAATGGGCCGCCGCGGCAAAAAACGGACCGGAGCCGGCACCCGGGAATGGGCCGCCGCAGCAAAAAACGGACCGGGTCCGGCACCCCGGAATGGGCCGCCGCGGCAAAAAACGGACCAGAGCCGGCACCCCCGGAATGGGCCGCCGCGTCAAAAAACGGACCAGAGCCGGCACCCCGGAATGGGCCGCCGCGGCAAAAAACGGACCGGCTCTGGCACCCCGGAATGGGCCGCCGCGGCAAAAAACGGACCGGCTCTGGCACCCTGGAATGGGCCGCCGCGGCAAAAAACGGACCGGAGCCGGCACCCCGGAATGGGCCGCCGCGGCAAAAAACGGACCGGCCCCGGCACCCCGGAATGGGCCGCCGCGGCAAAAAACAACCGGCCCCGGCACCCCGGAATGGGCCGCCGCGGCAAAAAACGGACCGGCGCCGGCACCCCGGAATGGGCCGCCGCGGCAAAAAACGGACCGGCCCTGGCACCCCGGAATGGGCCGCCGCGTCAAAAAACAGACCGGGTCCGGCACCCCGGAATGGGCCGCCGCGGCAAAAAACGGACCGGAGCCGGCCCCCCGGAATGGGCCGCCGCGGCAAAAAACGGACCGGCCCCGGCACCCCGGAATGGGCCGCCGCGGCAAAAAACGGACCGGCCCCGGCACCCCGGAATGGGCCGCCGCGGCAAAAAACGGACCGGCCCCGGCACCCCGGAATGGGCTGCCGCGGCAAAAAACGGACCGGCCCCGGCACCCCGGAATGGGCCGCCGCGTCAAAAAACGGACCGGCTCCGGCACCCCGGAATGGGCCGCCGCGGCAAAAAACGGACCGGCGCCGGCACCCCGGAATGGGCCGCCGCGTCAAAAAACGGACCGGGTCCGGCACCCCGGAATGGGCCGCCGCGGCAAAAAACGGACCGGAGCCGGCACCCCGGAATGGGCCGCCGCGGCAAAAAACGGACCGGCCCCGGCACCCCGGAATGGGCAGCCGCGGCAAAAAACGGACCGGGTCCGGCACCCCGGAATGGGCCGCCGCGGCAAAAAACAGACCGGCGCCGGCACCCCGGAATGGGCCGCCGCGGCAAAAAAACGGACCGGGTCCGGCACCCCGGAATGGGCCGCCGCGGCAAAAAACGGACCGGCCCCGGCACCCCGGAATGGGCCGCCGCGGCAAAAAACGGACCGGCCCCGGCACCCCGGAATGGGCCGCCGCGGCAAAAAACGGACCGGCTCTGGCACCCCGGAATGGGCCGCCGCGGCAAAAAACGGACCGGCCCCGGCACCCCGGAATGGGCCGCCGCGGCAAAAAACGGACCGGCTCCGGCACCCCGGAATGGGCTGCCGCGGCAAAAAACGGACCGGAGCCGGCACCCCGGAATGGGCCGCCGCGGCAAAAAACGGACCGGCTCCGGCACCCCGGAATGGGCCGCCGCGGCAAAAAACGGACCGGCTCCGGCACCCCGGAATGGGCCGCTACGGCAAAAAACGGACCGGCCCCGGCACCCCGGAATGGGCCGCCGCGGCAAAAAACGGACCAGCTCCGGCACCCCGGAATGGGCCGCCGCGTCAAAAAACGGACCGGCTCCGGCACCCCGGAATGGGCCGCCGCGGCAAAAAACGGACCGGGTCCGGCACCCCGGAATGGGCCGCCGCGGCAAAAAACGGGCCGGAGCCGGCACCCCGGAATGGGCCGCCGCGGCAAAAAACGGACCGGCTCCGGCACCCCGGAATGGGCCGCCGCGGCAAAAAACGGACCGGAGCCGGCACCCCGGAATGGGCCGCTACGGCAAAAAACGGACCGGCCCCGGCACCCCGGAATGGGCCGCCGCAGTAAAAAACGGACCGGCCCCGGCACCCCGGAATGGGCCGCCGCGGCAAAAAACGGACCGGCCCCGGCACCCCGGAATGGGCCGCCGCGGTAAAAAACGGACCGGCCCCGGCACCCCGGAATGGGCCGCCGCGGCAAAAAACGGACCGGCCCTGGCACCCCGGATAGGGCCGCCGCGGCAAAAAATGGACCAGCTCCGGCACCCCGGAATGGGCCGCCGTGGCAAAAAACGGACCGGGTCCGGCACCCCGGAATGGGCCGGCGCGGCAAAAAACGGACCGGAGCCGGCACCCCGGAATGGGCCGCCGCGGCAAAAAACGGACCGGGCCCGGCACCCCGGAATGGGCCGCCGCGGCAAAAAACGGACCAGAGCCGGCACCCCGGAATGGGCCGCCGCGGCAAAAAACGGACCGGAGCCGGCACCCCGGAATGGGCCGCCGCGGCAAAAAACGGACCGGCTCCGGCACCCCGGAATGGGCCGCTGCGTCAAAAAACAGACCGGCGCCGGCACCCCGGAATGGGCCGCCGCGGCAAAAAACGGACCGGGTCCGGCACCCCGGAATGGGCCGCCGTGGCAAAAAACGGACCGGAGCCGGCACCCCGGAATGGGCCGCCGCGGCAAAAAACGGACTGGCCCCGGCACCCCGGAATGGGCCGCCGCGGCAAAAAACGGACCGGCGCCGGTACCCCGGAATGGGCCGCCGCGGCAAAAAACGGACCGGCCCCGGCACCCCGGAATGGGCCGCCGCGGCAAAAAACGGACCGGAGCCGGCACCCCGGAATGGGCCGCCGCGGCAAAAAACGGGCCGGAGCCGGCACCCCGGAATGGGCCGCCGCACCAAAAAACGGACCGGAGCCGGCCCCCCGGAATGGGCTGCCGCGGCAAAAAACGGACCGGCCCCGGCACCCCGGAATGGGCCGCCGCGGCAAAAAACGGACCGGAGCCGGCACCCCGGAATGGGCCGCCGCGGCAAAAAACGGACCGGCTCCGGCACCCCGGAATGGGCCGCCGCGGCAAAAAACGGACCGGAGCCGGCACCCCGGAATGGGCCGCCGCGGCAAAAAACGGATCGGAGCCGGCACCCTGGAATGGGCCGCCGCGGCAAAAAACGGACCGGAGCCGGCACCCCGGAATGGGCCGCCGCGGCAAAAAACGGACCGGCGCCGGCACCCCGGAATGGGCCGCCGCGGCAAAAAACGGACCGGCCCCGGCACCCCGGAATGGGCCGCCGCGGCAAAAAACGGACCGGGTCCGGCACCCCGGAATGGGCCGCCGCGGCAAAAAACGGACCGGCCCCGGCACCCCGGAATGGGCCGCCGCGGCAAAAAACGGACCGGAGCCGGCACCCCGGAATGGGCCGCCGCGGCAAAAAACGGACCGGAGCCGGCCCCCCGGAATGGGCTGCCGCGGCAAAAAACGGACCGGCCCCGGCACCCCGGAATGGTCCGCCGCGTCAAAAAACGGACCGGCGCCGGCACCCCGGAATGGGCCGCCGCGGCAAAAAACGGACCGGCGCCGGCACCCCGCAATGGGCCGCCGCGTCAAAAAACGGACCGGCGCCGGCACCCCGGAATGGGCCGCCGCGGCAAAAAACGGACCGGCGCCGGCACCCCGGAATGGGCCGCCGCGGCAAAAAACGGACCGGCCCCGGCAGCCCGGAATGGGCCGCCGCGGCAAAAAACGGACCGGAGCCGGCACCCCGGAATGGGCCGCCGCGGCAAAAAACGGACCGGAGCCGGCACCCCGGAATGGGCCGCCGCGGCAAATAACGGACCGGAGCCGGCACCCCGGAATGGGCTGCCGCGGCAAAAAACGGACCGGCTCTGGCACCCCGGAATGGGCCGCCGCGTCAAAAAACGGACCGGCCCCGGCACCCCGGAATGGGCCGCCGCGGCAAAAAACGGACCGGCCCCGGCACCCCGGAATGGGCCGCCACGGCAAAAAACGGACCGGCCCCGGCACCCCGGAATGGGCCGCCGCGGCAAAAAACGGACCGGCGCCGGCACCCCGGAATGGGCCGCTGCGGCAAAAAACGGACCAGAGCCGGCACCCCGGAATGGGCCGCCGCGGCAAAAAACGGAGCGGCTCCGGCACCCCGGAATGGGCCGCCGCGGCAAAAAACGGACCGGCTCCGGCACCCCGGAATGGGCCGCCGCGGCAAAAAACGGACCGGAGCCGGCACCCGGGAATGGGCCGCCGCAGCAAAAAACGGACCGGGTCCGGCACCCCGGAATGGGCCGCCGCGGCAAAAAACGGACCAGAGCCGGCACCCCGGAATGGGCCGCCGCGTCAAAAAAAGGACCGGGTCCGGCACCCTGGAATGGGCCGCCGCGGCAAAAAACGGACCGGCTCCGGCACCCCGGAATGGGCCGCCGCGTCAAAAAACGGACCGGCCCCGGCACCCCGGAATGGTCCGCCGCGGCAAAAAACGGACCTGGTCCGGCACCCCGGAATGGGCCGCCGCGGCAAAAAAACGGACCGGCTCCGGCACCCCGGAATGGGCCGCTGCGTCAAAAAACAGACCGGCGCCGGCACCCCGGAATGGGCCGCCGCGGCAAAAAACGGACCGGGTCCGGCACCCCGGAATGGGCCGCCGTGGCAAAAAACGGACCGGAGCCGGCACCCCGGAATGGGCCGCCGCGGCAAAAAACGGACCGGCCCCGGCACCCCGGAATGGGCCGCCGCGGCAAAAAACGGACCGGCGCCGGCACCCCGGAATGGGCCGCCGCGGCAAAAAACGGACCGGCCCCGGCACCCCGGAATGGGCCGCCGCGGCAAAAAACGGACCGGCCCCGGCACCCCGGAATGGGCCGCCGCGGCAAAAAACGGACCGGAGCCGGCACCCCGGAATGGGCCGCCGCGGCAAAAAACGGACCGGCGCCGGCACCCCGGAATGGGCCGCTGCGGCAAAAAACGGACCGGCCCCGGCACCCCGGAATGGGCCGCCGCGTCAAAAAACGGACCGGCGCCGGCACCCCGGAATGGGCCGCCGCGGCAAAAAACGGACCGGCGCCGGCACCCCGGAATGGGCCGCCGTGGCAAAAAACGGACCGGCCCCGGCACCCCGGAATGGGCCGCCGCGGCAAAAAACGGACCGGAGGCGGCACCCCGGAATGGGCCGCCGCGGCAAAAAACGGACCGGGTCCGGCACCCCGGAATGGGCCGCCGTGTCAAAAAACGGACCGGAGCCGGCACCCCGGAATGGGCCGCCGCGGCAAATAACGGACCGGAGCCGGCACCCCGGAATGGGCTGCCGCGGCAAAAAACGGACCGGGTCCGGCACCCCGGAATGGGCCGCCGCGTCAAAAAACGGACCGGCCCCGGCACCCCGGAATGGGCCGCCGCGGCAAAAAACGGACCGGCCCCGGCACCCCGGAATGGGCCGCCGCGGCAAAAAACGGACCTGGTCCGGCACCCCGGAATGGGCCGCCGCGGCAAAAAACGGACCGGCGCCGGCACCCCGGAATGGGCCGCCGCGGCAAAAAACGGACCGGCCCCGGCACCCCGGAATGGGCCGCCGCGGCAAAAAACGGACCGGCCCCGGCACCCCGGAATGGGCCGCCGCGTCAAAAAACGGACCGGAGCCGGCACCCCGGAATGGGCCGCCGCGGCAAAAAACGGACCGGCGCCGGCACCCCGGAATGGGCCGCCGCGTCAAAAAACGGACCGGCTCCGGCACCCCGGAATGGGCCGCCGCGGCAAAAAACGGACCGGCTCCGGCACCCCAGAATGGGCCGCTACGGCAAAAAACGGACCGGCCCCGGCACCCCGGAATGGGCCGCCGCGGCAAAAAACGGACCGGAGCAGGCCCCCCGGAATGGGCCGCCGCGGCAAAAAACGGACCGGCCCCGGCACCCCGGAATGGGCCGCCGCGGCAAAAAACGGACCGGGTCCGGCACCCCGGAATGGGCCGCCGCGTCAAAAAACGGACCGGCTCCGGCACCCCGGAATGGGCCGCCGCGGCAAAAAACGGACCGGAGCCGGCACCCCGGAATGGGCTGCCGCGGCAAAAAACGGACCGGCCCCGGCACCCCGGAATGGGCCGCCGCGTCAAAAAACGGACCGGCCCCGGCACCCCGGAATGGGCCGCCGCGGCAAAAAACGGACCGGCCCCGGCACCCCGGAATGGGCCGCCGCGTCAAAAAACGGACCGGCGCCGGCACCCCGGAATGGGCCGCCGCGTCAAAAAACGGACCGGCGCCGGCACCCCGGAATGGGCCGCCGCGGCAAAAAACGGACCGGAGCCGGCCCCCCGGAATGGGCTGCCGCGGCAAAAAACGGACCGGCCCCGGCACCCCGGAATGGTCCGCCGCGGCAAAAAACGGACCGGCCCCGGCACCCCGGAATGGGCCGCCGCGGCAAAAAACGGATCGGAGCCGGCACCCCGGAATGGGCCGCCGCGTCAAAAAACGGACCGGAGCCGGCACCCCGGAATGGGCCGCCGCGGCAAAAAACGGACCGGCCCCGGCACCCCGGAATGGGCCGCCGCGGCAAAAAACGGACCGGCGCCGGCACCCCGGAATGGGCCGCCGCGGCAAAAAACGGACCGGAGCCGGCACCCCGGAATGGGCCGCCGCGGCAAAAAACGGACCGGCTCCGGCACCCCGGAATGGGCTGCCGCGGCAAAAAACGGACCGGCCCCGGCACCCCGGAATGGGCCGCCGCGGCAAAAAACGGACCGGCTCCGGCACCCCGGAATGGGCCGCCGCGGCAAAAAACGGACCGGAGCCGGCACCCCGGAATGGTCCGCCGCGGCAAAAAACGGACCGGCGCCGGCACCCCGGAATGGGCCGCCGCGGCAAAAAACGGACCGGCTCCGGCACCCCGGAATGGGCCGCTGCGTCAAAACACAGACCGGCGCCGGCACCCCGGAATGGGCCGCCGCGGCAAAAAACGGACCGGCCCCGGCACCCCGGAATGGGCTGCCGCGGCAAAAAACGGACCGGCACCGGCACCCCGGAATGGGCCGCCGCGGCAAAAAACGGACCGGCGCCGGCACCCCGGAATGGGCCGCCGCGGCAAAAAACGGACCGGGTCCGGCACCCCGGAATGGGCCGCCGCGGCAAAAAACGGACCGGCCCCGGCACCCCGGAATGGGCCGCCGCGGCAAAAAACGGACCGGAGCCGGCACCCCGGAATGGGCCGCCGCGTCAAAAAACGGACCGGTTCCGGCACCCCGGAATGGGCTGCCGCGTCAAAAAACGGACCGGGTCCGGCACCCCGGAATGGGCCGCCGCGGCAAAAAACGGACCAGCGCCGGCACCCCGGAATGGGCCGCCGCGGCAAAAAACGGACCGGAGCCGGCACCCTGGAATGGGCCGCCGCGGCAAAAAACGGACCGGCTCCGGCACCCCGGAATGGGCCGCTACGGCAAAAAACGGACCGGACCCGGCACCCCGGAATGGGCCGCCGCGGCAAAAAACGGACCGGCTCCGGCACCCCGGAATGGGCCGCCGCGGCAAAAAACGGACCGGCCCCGGCACCCCGGAATGGGCCGCCGCGGCAAAAAACGGACCGGAGCCGGCACCCCGGAATGGGCCGCCGCGGCAAAAAACGGACCGGGCCCGGCACCCCGGAATGGGCCGCCGCGGCAAAAAACGGACCGGCCCCGGCACCCCGGAATGGGCCGCCGCGGCAAAAAACGGACCAGCGCCGGCACCCCGGAATGGGCCGCCGCGGCAAAAAACGGACCAGCGCCGGCAATCCGGAATGGGCCGCCGCGGCAAAAAACGGACCGGGTCCGGCACCCCGGAATGGGCCGCCGCGGCAAAAAACGGACCGGAGCCGGCACCCCGGAATGGGCCGCCGCGGCAAAAAACGGATCGGAGCCGGCACCCCGGAATGGGCCGCCGCGGCAAAAAACGGACCGGCCCCGGCACCCCGGAATGGGCCGCCGCGGCAAAAAACGGACCAGCGCCGGCACCCCGGAATGGGCCGCCGCGGCAAAAAACGGACCGGAGCCGGCACCCCGGAATGGGCCGCCGCGGCAAAAAACGGACCGGCGCCGGCACCCCGGAATGGGCCGCCGCGGCAAAAAACGGACCGGCGCCGGCACCCCGGAATGGGCCGCCGCGGCAAAAAACGGACCGGCCCCGGCACCCCGGAATGGGCCGCCGCGGCAAAAAACGGACCGGCCCCGGCACCCCGGAATGGGCTGCCGCGGCAAAAAACGGACCGGCTCCGGCACCCCGGAATGGGCCGCCGCGTCAAAAAACGGACCGGCTCCCGCACCCCGGAATGGGCCGCCGCGTCAAAAAACGGACCGGCCCCGGCACCCCGGAATGGGCCGCCGCGGCAAAAAACGGACCGGCGCCGGCACCCCCGGAATGGGCCGCCGCGGCAAAAAACGGACCGGAGCCGGCACCCCGGAATGGGCCGCCGCGGCAAAAAACAGACCGGCCCCGGCACCCCGGAATGGGCCGCCGCGTCAAAAAACGGACCGGAGCCGGCACCCCGGAATGGGCCGCTGCGGCAAAAAACGGACCGGCCCCGGCACCCCGGAATGGGCCGCCGCGTCAAAAAACGGACCGGCGCCGGCACCCCGGAATGGGCCGCCGCGGCAAAAAACGGACCGGCCCCGGCACCCCGGAATGGGCCGCCGCGGCAAAAAACGGACCGGCCCCGGCACCCCGGAATGGGCCGCCGCGGCAAAAAACGGACCGGCCCCGGCACCCCGGAATGGGCCGCCGCGGCAAAAAACGGACCGGCCCCGGCACCCCGGAATGGGCCGCCGCGGCAAAAAACGGACCGGAGCCGGCCCCCCGGAATGGGCTGCCGCGGCAAAAAACGGACCGGCCCCGGCACCCCGGAATGGTCCGCCGCGTCAAAAAACGGACCGGAGCCGGCACCCCGGAATGGGCCGCCGCGGCAAAAAACGGACCGGCTCCGGCACCCCGGAATGGGCCGCCGCGGCAAAAAACGGACCGGCGCCGGCACCCCGGAATGGGCCGCCACGGCAAAAAACGGACCGGCGCCGGCACCCCGGAATGGGCCGCCGCGGCAAAAAACGGACCGGCCCCGGCACCCCGGAATGGGCCGCCGCGGCAAAAAACGGACCGGAGCCGGCACCCCGGAATGGGCCGCCGCGGCAAAAAACGGACCGGCCCCGGCACCCCGGAATGGGCCGCCGCGGCAAAAAACGGACCGGCCCCGGCACCCCGGAATGGGCCGCCGCGGCAAATAACAGACCGGAGCCGGCACCCCGGAATGGGCTGCCGCGGCAAAAAACGGACCTGGTCCGGCACCCCGGAATGGGCCGCCGCGTCAAAAAACGGACCGGCCCCGGCAGCCCGGAATGGGCCGCCGCGGCAAAAAACGGACCGGCCCCGGCACCCCGGAATGGGCCGCCGCGGCAAAAAACGGACCGGGTCCGGCACCCCGGAATGGGCCGCCGCGGCAAAAAACGGACCAGAGCCGGCACCCTGGAATGGGCCGCCGCGGCAAAAAACGGAGCGGCTCCGGCACCCCGGAATGGGCCGCTACGGCAAAAAACGGACCGGCTCCGGCACCCCGGAATGGGCCGCCGCGGCAAAAAACGGACCGGAGCCGGCACCCGGGAATGGGCCGCCGCAGCAAAAAACGGACCGGGTCCGGCACCCCGGAATGGGCCGCCGCGGCAAAAAACGGACCAGAGCCGGCACCCCGGAATGGGCCGCCGCGTCAAAAAACGGACCAGAGCCGGCACCCCGGAATGGGCCGCCGCGGCAAAAAACGGACCGGCTCTGGCACCCCGGAATGGGCCGCCGCGGCAAAAATCGGACCGGCTCTGGCACCCTGGAATGGGCCGCCGCGGCAAAAAAACGGACCGGAGCCGGCACCCCGGAATGGGCCGCCGCGGCAAAAAACGGACCGGCCCCGGCACCCCGGAATGGGCCGCCGCGGCAAAAAAACAACCGGCCCCGGCACCCCGGAATGGGCCGCCGCGGCAAAAAACGGACCGGCCCCGGCACCCCGGAATGGGCCGCCGCGGCAAAAAACGGACCGGCCCTGGCACCCCGGAATGGGCCGCCGCGTCAAAAAACGGACCGGGTCCGGCACCCCGGAATGGGCCGCCGCGGCAAAAAACGGACCGGAGCCGGCCCCCCGGAATGGGCCGCCGCGGCAAAAAACGGACCGGCCCCGGCACCCCGGAATGGGCCGCCGCGGCAAAAAACGGACCGGCGCCGGCACCCCGGAATGGGCCGCCGCGGCAAAAAACGGACCGACTCCGGCACCCCGGAATGGGCCGCCGCGGCAAAAAACGGACCGGCCCCGGCACCCCGGAATGGGCCGCCGCGGCAAAAAACGGACCGGCACCGGCACCCCGGAATGGGCCGCCGCGGCAAAAAACGGACCGGAGCCGGCCCCCCGGAATGGGCTGCCGCGGCAAAAAACGGACCGGGTCCGGCACCCCGGAATGGGCCGCCGCGGCAAAAAACGGACCGGCCCCGGCACCCCGGAATGGGCCGCCGCGGCAAAAAACGGACCGGCCCCGGCACCCCGGAATGGGCCGCCACGTCAAAAAACGGACCGGCGCCGGCACCCCGGAATGGGCCGCCGCGGCAAAAAACGGACCGGCCCCGGCACCCCGGAATGGGCCGCCGCGGCAAAAAACGGACCGGCGCCGGCACCCCGGAATGGGCCGCCGCGGCAAAAAACGGACCGGCCCCGGCACCCCGGAATGGGCCGCCGCGGCAAAAAACGGACCGGC